>NW_012098577.1:548254-558919 GCF_000951045.1 Mandrillus leucophaeus | reverse complement strand
AAAGTCAAACAACTGTAGAATTGCAAACAACTGTAGAATTTAGTTAGGAGGGCAGCCTATTTTCCCGGTAAACCCAAGAATCATGATCTAGAGTAAGATCACATTAGAAAGGCACACAAGTTAGGACCTATGACCAATACCAAACCTTGGGGAAAAAAGCAAAAGAAAAGAAAACCCAATACTTGCAAATTAGCAATTAGCTTAAAGCCTCTAATAATGGAAAAATATCTGGACTCATTTATTCACTGAGCACCTTCTATGCAGTGGGGGCCTGAAAAAACTAGGGCAAAGAAGATGGAAAAAATAATGACTAATTCAGGCAAAGCAAGAGTTAGGCTGGGAGGGAACTGATAATGGCATGGAATATTTGGAAGAGGGATGATTTCTCTTCATGACTGGCTAGGCAAGTAGCCGGCTGCTGGTCCCGTTTACTGACAGAAGAAAGAAACCCAGCAGAGAGAGCTCACTGGAAGAGCATCATAGGAAGATAATGAGCACAGTTTCGAACACATTAAGATTGGATTCCAGTAGTATAGCTAGGTGGAAATATCAAGAGAATAGATATTAAGAGTCTGACACTAGAGAGACACATAGGTGCCAGTGTTATCTGGGAGTCATCTTCATTGGGTGGTAATTAAAATTATGAAAACAGATAAGATTACTCGAAAAGTATGCCTACAGAGAAGAAAAGGCCTAAGGCAAAGTCATTATCTTACTCTCTTGCCAACATGTGTGGTCTTTAGTGTGCACTTCTAGGCTAAGGGTCATGTAATCAGGGTTTGAGTCAATTAGAGGAATCCTTTGTACAAAATCATATACCTCTGTGAAGCAGCAACAGACAGCTGTATTGTTTTCAACCAGAAACGTAACTGGTTGCAGAAGGGAAACTTAAATTGCTCTCAGCACTCAAGGTTAAATTATGGGAGGGCTTTTTCCAGTGTACCTTCTCAAGGAGGTGAAATTGAAAGATTTAACCTGAATAATTCACAGGAAAATAAAACCATTTGGGGCTTGTCATTGCTTAATGTAGAAATCCATCATTATTTTAAACAATTGGATATACTCACATCTTCAGTTTTACCACAGAAACTCAGGAGGCGTGTAACTGCGTATTCATTCTCAGTAAAACTCTTTGTTGCCAAGATGAAATATAAAAGCTGAGAGGTCATGAAAGGAGTGTGCATTCTCTCAGAGTGCTTCAGTTTTGAGATGATTCAACTAGATTGCAGAATATTTAACCCTGCTCAAGCCTGGCCTTCTTCACAACAGTGAAGTGCAAGACTTTTGATACATTAAAATGATTTCCCACAAGTATTCCCTAGTCCTCTGGGATTTGAAAGAAACCCAACTCTTGAATCAAATAAAACATCCTTGACCAGAAAATTAGCATTGTCATCAGGGGTGGCACTACATGAAAATGCAGTTTAAGAACTAGACTAAAGGGTACATTCAGTCTAGTTGAAAATGAAGCTGTGCCATTTTATTGGTTGCTGTTTCTGGGAAAATTCCCCTTCAAGACCAGAAAATGTTACTTTAAGGGGATTTTTCCTTTGTTCACCAGATGGTCTGTAATCCACAATAATTGAAGCCTACTGAGTGTACATATTAATGAAATAAAAATTATTGAATTACAGTAAAATAATTTGAATTTAGGCACAAATGATATGCTTCATTCACATGAAGTTTAGATAGATGATTGATAGGTGATAGATTATAGATATAGATATATATAGAGAGATATAGATATATATTAACAGAATCCCTGGTTTACCTACATGCACATATGGCCCATCACTGGAATCCCTCTCTGATTCCAACAAGAGTCACAATTATACTCAGTCCCAGAGAGGAAAGAGCCCTCTCCCTACAGCAACTTAACAGTGTGACACACAGTTATGTCATTGCTATTGCTGTTGTACCTACAAGAATATGCTAATAGAAGAGCTGTCCCTGTCTTGCCTGAACAGCACTCTGTTCAATATCTGCACGTACCCTTCCTTTCCTCTGCATGTAAGGAGATGGGAGGTGGAAGTAGCTTGCTGTTTTGCTCTTATGGTTTGAGTCTCTGTTCTTTCTCTCTTCAATTAAAGGAAAAGACTTGCTCCTAGTTGCATCCTCAGACTTAGGAAATTCTTTTTCAACCAAAGTAATAGTTATCACAGAAGCATGTATGAGGTTTACTGTAGTAGAGAAGAGACAGATAACCTCTCTGCCTGGGAGTAGCACAGTAGAGTTCATCACAGAGTAGGTGTACTTCATAGAGTAGGTGTACTTCATAGAATACACCTTCATAGAGTAGGTGACTCTTGAACTTGTCCTTAAAAAAACAAGTATTTTCCATGAGGGCAAAGCAGCAAGAGTGCATCTAGCAAAGAAAAGAACATGTGCTAAGGCATAAATGAAATGGCAACACTTTCTTACAGAACTCCAAAAAAAAAAGATTAATGAAGCCTAAGATGTAAAAAGCAGGAGGTAAGCCTAGTAGATGAACATTCTAATTGTGAGCATTATGCAATGTAAATAATGCAATTTTTTTCTCTAAAGGTGATAATTTCTAATGAAAGGTTTTAAGCAGGAAAAGGCACAATCAGATTAACATTGTGGATTGGCCATGAAGATTGTCTCAATCAAAAGGCTTAGAAGCAGCTTTCTCAGATCCTGGGACCAAGAGTGTTAAACTACTTCCTGCTTTGTCACCTACTTTATACTGAAAAGTACAATGATTATATAACACTAAAAATATCAAAAATAGTCTAAACTGATATATATATGTGTGTGTGTGTGTGTGTGTGTGTGTGTGTGTGTGTGTGTGTGTATATATATATATATCTCCTTTGGTCTCACTTCAGCAGCTAGAATAAGAAGCAATTTACAAGAAATGCCAGCAAGCATATTTGGTGGATGGAGAGGGGTGACATTTGTGCACAAGAAAATGCCAAGGTAAATAAATTAGCACTCTCTCCTATTCTCAGCAAAAAAGCACAGAATATGTATGCATCCTACAGGGATTGAGAGTCACAAGGGGCTTTAATTTTACACTCAGCACCATTCTCTCCTTAGTTAATAACAATATTGTCACATATTTCTTAGATCTTTATATATAATGTTATTCTCAAATTTTATATCTCATAGAATCAACATGACATCTCAGTAAGCACCTAGAAAGGTAGGCAGAAACTACCTTTTCATCTCCCCATTTTATAGGTTATCTATCAGGGCTAAAGCCCCACAACTCGGAAGTAGCAGGATCTGAGTAGCGGTTCTAGAATCCACATCTTTCAACTTTGGGTTTATTGCTTTTTCTACTATTCAATACTACATGTGTAGAAAAATAACAGACTCATGCACATCCTTTACTATAAGCAACTAAGGATTTCAAAAAGCCAGGCAAACTAGTTTTCAATTGATTGGGCAAACCCATCTTAAGGTCTTCATTCTATTCCTGCTATCATCAACTGAGGAAGGTCAACAAAAATAGTATATCTTAAAATAAATCTACTGGACACTCCCTATTATTTCAGTAATATTTTTCCCAACCTTCCTATTTCTATCTCATCATCTTCCATGGAATCACTACCCTTTCAACAGGCTAACCACACTACAGTATACCTGCATGGTAATAACAACAACCATGAATTTATATAGTATTTTTTTTCTAGGCACCCAAAGTACTTTTGTAATTGCTTCAGGGGTATTTGTAGGGAGTTTTTGTAGTCATCCTGTATTTCCCTTCATGCAAAGTTGTTTGACTCCATGATATTTTCCATTTCTGACTCCCTCACTTTACTAAAAGATGGAAGATGAAATGCAAGAAAAAGAAAATGGCATACAATTAACACATAATTAAAATCCCCATGGCTTTCTTCTCTCATACATGGTTTATGAGGGAGGAATGCCTAAAGAGCTGTATATTAGTTCAAAAATTTAGCAAAAGCAAAGCACTGGGCAGTTCAGCTTTCTGAGTTTGCCTATGGGGTGGTAACCATCGTTCTTCTGTCTGCCACTAAGACCATTGTGTAGTATAAAAGAGCTGCAATAGCTAGGGTTTGAATTACACAGTAGTCAAGCTAGATAATTAAATTTTCCTTTCCGAAAGAATATGTCCCTGCTGAGGAAACCTTATTGCATACTGCTGTTCATAGTGACCATTATTAAATTTGTAGGACATGTCCCTGTATTATAACGATTCATTTAAAAGTTATCATTACACAATCCAATATAGTTAGGAAAGGAATAAAAAATTCCAGCATAGTTTGAAAAAGGATCTGAAATCCTCCCAAGATTTACTCAAAAAAGCAGGTCTTAGCTTGCATCAACAGCAAAGAGAGCAGTTGCCCAAAGAGTTCTTGCCTTTTCTTGCTGGATGGTAAATGTGGAACCTTCTGTTTCAGAAAAATTGCATCTAATCCCCTAGAAGTTTATTTTCAACTGTTCCTTTGGGATATTTCAATGAATTGAGTTGACTTGATAGAGGAATAAGGTATAATGGCAACATACCAACATAAAAAAATACATCCCGTTTATTTTGAAGATAATCAAATTCTTACAGAAATTCCAATTTGGGGCATATATTATTATGAATTCTTTCCTCAAATATTAAGTTGGCACACTGATGTGCTATATTTTTAAATGAAATGTAAGCATGCACTGCATATGGCATAAATAATATTTCACTAGGTTCACAATGATCTCTCAAAAATATTTGCTATTGTGAATATTTCTCATATTTTCTTTATAGAGAAAAGAGAGACAGATATTACTACTATGCTATGTGACTTTAAAGTACGTATGACTCTCTCAGTTCTACTCCATTTGGGAGAAGTTTAACACCTAAGAGGCAGTGGTTATATTTTATATCATTTTCAGTCCTCCATAGCATCTAGTTCACAGTTAGTGCAAAAAAAAAAAAAAAAAAAATCACAAAGAAGAATTTGTCAATCACCAAGTTATCACGGAATATCTTCTGTGTATCATGCACAATGCTACACACAGTGAGAGATAAACGTATACAAGAACATGGCCTTGCCTTTAAGAATCCTACAATCTTGTTGGAGGAGCAAGATAAATATGGAAAATTATTAAAATTTTCAAATGTTCAGGTACTTTGTCTCAGAACTCTTCATTGTAAGTCACAAATATATATATAATATGGATCTATAAGAGTCTTTACTTCTTTATCATATCAAATTTTTTATTTCTCACTCATCCTTTCTGTATTCCTTAACATCCTTCTACAAAGATTTTTTTTCCATCAGTGAGAGTGAACTAAATAGATGTGGAATACAGTGAAATATGAAAAGTTACTTTGTTTATTTCATGCAAGACCTTGATAAGATTTGTCATCCCATGTATTTTTCTGCTCTGTATTCAAATATTATTTATTGATGGAAGAAAGTGTATAATATGATTAAAATGGTAATATATTCATTCTGCTGACAAATCGGGGGATGGGATTCCAGATACAATGTGTTTTCAATCACTGAGGAATCCTCAATTGACTATTTCAAATAGCTGTTTTCTGGTTTTATCACTATAATTTTTTACTCCAAGAAATGAATTATATCACTCCCCTCTTAAAACCTTCATCTGGCTCCCTGTCACATAGAACAGGATCCAAGGATTGTATCTTGGCAAAATAAGGCCTTTCATAAATGAGCTCTTATCTACCCTTCCAGTCTCATTTTGGGTGCCAGGTAGATGGCAATTTTCTAGGTTGACTTTGGGAAAGAAGCCAAAGAAGATCACTCCTATTTTGGCTGTGAATGAAATCTCAACAGTTTGGACAATTTCACTTTATGAAGAGCTTATATCCTTCTTGATTCAACAGAGAGTAGTTTAACAGCATAATGATAAGCAAGAAAACTTAGGTGTTATCAGGGAATCAAGAGCACAGAATTGAGCAAATTCTGCAGCTGATTGCTTTTTATTAGAATCCAACATATATCAAAGAAGTGAAAGTTCCAGACAGCTCATTATTAAACAGGAAGATGAATAAAAGCAGACTGCATTTTATCTAAGTTATCCAGCTGATCAATCAATTCAAATGAGACTTTCCATTACAGGGATATCAGCCAAGCTGGCACTCTGATCGCTGATTGATCGAGGACAGTAGGATTAATTTGGGGTCATAAGAAAAGAATGAAACAATCATTCCCTTTTTTATTTATAAATGTCTTAAAGATATCATAGGTTCTTAGACAGATAAATAAGCAAGCATATCTAGGACACTGTTTTTGAAAATTGAATACAAAGCAATCACATAATTCCCTTTAGTCACCCATAGGAGTTTACATTCCCAATGACCAACTCCAATCTCAGGATTTATAACCCACGACTAGAAAAAAGTTTGAATGTCTCAAGTATTGGCCTTTGCCTATCATACTTAATACTCAAAAACCACTTACTGGTCTTTGGGCAACTCATAGTTTCGGCCAGCTTTGTGCTTCCTTTTAAGTTCTTCTGCCCCTTTGACTAGCTTGAAGGTCCCAAGGATGTTATGTTGCTCTTAAATGGGCAGTCTGAAATGTGCTGCAAGTGACAGATTATGGTCAGGAGCCAGCTGTTCACATATTTGGTCAGCCAGCAGGAAATCTTTCAGCAGCTCTTAAATAAAAAATACAGGATGATGTCGGTGTTTGGTGACACTGTTTTTAATCTTCACATTTCTCATTGACAGGAGGTAATGGTTATCCATGGGAGACCTGTCACATGACAGCAGCTTCTTTACCACCAGGAGAGTCGCAATATGGCCTACCAAACTACTTTAACAGTCATAGCATTTGCGACTACTTTTTTTTCTGAAAATGCTATCTCAGGCCAGGGAGAAAAAAAGAGAGAGATCTGTATTGGTTCTGAAATTTCTTTTTGAATTTTAAATAATTGTAAGATGACTTCCCTAATGTTGCTGTTACTATCATCACATAACTTGATGCAGAACATAAGGTTGTATTTCTATTCTAATACACTTAAAATTGGACCATAAAATGAATAGACTTATTGATAGGTAAAACTGATTAAATAATTAATAGCAGTAGACTAACATCTACAATTCCAGTAACCATCCATGTAAAGAAAAAACTTACTTCTGATGTTGATCAGGGTGGAAGAATGAGTTTCATTAGAAGGTCTTATTGTAGAGAATGTTTTTTTCTGTTTCAAGAATATTTATTGCCAATTTATAGAAGATTCCGAGATGGCGTCAATGTATTCTGCAGTCAGTCACTAAAATTCAACATGTATAATAACAACACAAACCATCCAGACTTAATGCAATATAAAGATATAACTTGATAAGTAATTTTTTAAAAGTAAGCTTCAAAACAAAGCAAAGCATTAACTTCAGACAACACCCTAAAGGAATGATAGCTCTTTTCTTTGTGATCACAACCTTAACTTGAACTTTGCTGGGTGTTTTGTACATAACAATGAGGGACTATTAGACATAACATAATTTTCATAGGTCATTGCCCTGTCAATGATAGAGAAGATAATTGCAAGAGAGTTTATCTCTGGGGTGTGTGTATATGCACAAATGTGCAGGGCCTCTACTTTGCAACTGGAATTTGCAGACTAATGATAAAATATATCCCTTTAAATAGATAAATGACAATTGACTTCAAGCTTTCCCAAGCCCACATAGGAATCCCCTGAAAACATATAAAATGTTGAGTTCTTCAACCTCAGCATTATTGACATTTTGGACCAGATAATTCTGTATTATGAAAGGCTGTCTTAGACCTGTAGAATGTTTAGCAATATTCCAGGCATCTATCCACCTGATGCTGGTAGTCCTTTTTTCCCCATCCCAAATTGTGACAACCAGAAATATCTCTTATACCTTTCCAGATGTTTCCTAGGGGACAAAAATCACTCCCATTGAGAATCACTGGTCCAAATGGTCAAAAAGTAGTTCCTTCCATTCTTTTATAAGTTATGGGACAAGCCCTTTCCTTAATTTTCCACAGAATAGCTGAAACCAAACTGTAACTCTTAATGAAATATTGAAGGTTTGAAGCTTTAACAACAACAACAAAAGTACAGCTTGGCTGGGTGCAGTGGCTCACACCTGTAATCCTAGTACTTTGGGAGGCCGAGGTGGGCAGATTGCCTGAGCTCACGAGTTCGAGACCAGCCTGGGCAACACGGTGAAACTCTGCCTCTACTAAAATACAAAAAAAATTAGCCTGGCATGGTGGCATGTGCCTGTAGTCCCAGCTACTCAGGAGGCTGAGGCAAGAGAATTGCTTGAACCTGGGAGGCAGAGGCTGCAGTAAGCCAAGATTGCCACTGCACTCCAGCCTGGGCGACAGAGCAAGACTCTGTTGAAAAAAAAAAAAAAAAGGATAGCTCAAGGATAACTTAGAGATCTGTATGTTGTATGTAGCAGTTCACAGTCCTCTAATTCCTTTAGTGAGAGTCATCCTACTCCTTGTGTTTCTCATACTGAAACCAACTAATCCACCACCACTAAGAGTGTTTTGTTAAATTTAATCTCAGAAACCAACCCTTCAAAATACACAAAGACAGGAGGAATTTCATAACACACCGTTTGACCTCAACACCATTCAAGAGCTACCCTTTCTCACTGGGCCAGCCAATGGTCACTAGTGAGCATCAGGAATGACTGCTAAAGACAGGAATCCTAGCTGGCAATACTCAAACTCTTTTATTAGCCTTTAATGGAATCCTGAGTTTGGAGAATAAGATATGAGGAATCTGACTTCTCATAAATTCATGATTAAAGATAAATATATTATTCACCTTCTACCAACCCACTACTTAGTTACGGGTGAAGTTTAGGTCTTCAAAATCATAATATCTAAACCATAGTCCATCATCACTCTGCTCTAAATATTCATTATTCACGATTATAATCTGTATGTAGTGCATTGATAGTCCACTTCCTTTACTATAGTTTTCACTGCAGCATGAGTGAGTTGAAACTTCAGTTCTCATCATCTTCCACTAAAATGATATACTCATTATCTGTACTCATCTTCCACTAATTTGGGACAAATGAAAATCATCCGTAACTCTATTCGGACAAGTCATGGTTTGCATATGGAAGAGTGCACTCTAAATACATAAAAAGCCAACAAGCCTTCTTTTTTTCTTCTCCACCAAAAAAGAAAAAAAAAAAGAAAGAATCCTGAGGATTAAACTCATAAAAAAGCACATTTCCATGCTCAACCTCACAGCTCAACCTCTGAAATGAAGGTATTGGCTTGTGGTACTTTCCACTCAGGATCAATTGCAGGCTTCAGTGCTGAAAGCTCCTAACTGCTTATAGCTTTGAAAAAGCAGCTTTTAGACCCCTAACTTCTTAAGATTTCAAAAATCGTAGAGGCCATTCTTTGCCAGGGATTCCACGTGTGTTTCAGTAGGACATCATTCAGGCTTCACTCAAAGTATTTATCAATTATTCATCCACACTGTGAAGCAGTAAAAAAAAAAAAACCATTCAGAGTTTTAGTAATTGCATAAATACCTTTGTTTTGGAGCAATAAAAAAAAAAACATAAAAATGGCATGCAATGAAGAGAAAAAAAGCAATGAGCTTTTTAGAATATTACTATAAATAGATGCCATGACAATGACACTTTACCTTTGTGATCTTCCTCCTCAAAACACATAACCCTAGCCTAACTATTAGCAAAACCCCAGTTGAGAGACATTCTATAAAATATTTTACCAGTACTCTTCAAAACTGTCAAGGTCATCAGAAATAAGGAATTTCTGAGAAACTGTCACAATCAAAAGGAGTATAAGGAAACATGATGACTGAATATAATGCATTTTCCCAGAAGGAATCCTGGAACAGAAAAAGGACATGCAATAAAAACTAAGAATATCTGAATAATGGACTTTAGTTAATAATAGTATATTAACATTGGTTGACTAATTGTAGCAAATATGTCATAGGAATATGAGATGTTAGTAACAGGGGCACCTAAGTGCAAGGTAGTTGGGAACTATCTGCACTATTCTTACATGTTTTCTGTAAGTCTAAAACTGTTCTGAAATCAAATGTTTGGGTGAATGACATCAGCAAGATGACAGAGTAGAAAGCCCTAACTCCCTTCCTCTACAGAAATACCAATATAACAATGATATTGGTAACAAACACCTTGAAGTCCAATTCAGAATCCAGGTAAGCAGAAGTACCTGAGAGGAACATAATTGGAAAACAGTCACATTTATAGATAGGAAGAACAATTTCATTTTACCTGCATTAACCCTCCCCTAAACTGGCTTATCTCAGTGCCAAGAATATTGCCTGAGCCCATGATTTTTCCCACATGGGGAAAGCGAAATTAGAATGTGCACCTGGACAACTGTCCTCCTGGTATCTCAAAGCACACTCCATGGGGCTAGTTTCTATCTCACTTCATATGAAGCATTGAACAACTGGCAAAGCTTGGTAATCTGGGACAGCTTGGAACAAATAAAGAGGAAAGCATTTCCATATAGCTGGAACTGCACTGTAAGAATTAGAATAGGTCCAAAACTGAGTTTTTTTCCTCCAGGAGGAAAGAAACAAAGTAAAGGGGGCTTAGCCCCAACATTTCAGAGCACCCTCTATAGTGCCAGTTACTATCTTGCCTCATATTGATCACAAAATAGCCAACAGAGCTTGATCCCCTGGGATAGCTAGGAACAAAGAAAA
>NW_012098577.1:545980-548204 GCF_000951045.1 Mandrillus leucophaeus | reverse complement strand
CCTGAGCCCATGATTTTTCCCACATGGGGAAAGCGAAATTAGAATGTGCACCTGGACAACTGTCCTCCTGGTATCTCAAAGCACACTCCATGGGGCTAGTTTCTATCTCACTTCATATGAAGCATTGAACAGCTGGCAAAGCTTGGTAATCTGGGACAGCTTGGAACAAATAAAGAGGAAAGCATTTCCATATAGCTGGAACTGCACTGTAAGAATTAGAATAGGTCCAAAACTGAGTTTTTTTCCTCCAGGAGGAAAGAAACAAAGTAAAGGGGGCTTAGCCCCAACATTTCAGAGCACCCTCTATAGTGCCAGTTACTATCTTGCCTCATATTGATCACAAAATAGCCAACAGAGCTTGATCCCCTGGGATAGCTAGGAACAAAGAAAAGGGATGGACATCCTTTTATAGTTGGCACTTCTCTGTGAGATTGGTACTAAGGCTTTTCTTCCAGGAGTGGGGAAAGATTGTGAAAGGGCCCCTGTCCCCAGCCTTACAGTGTACTCTTGAAGGAGTTAGTCTCCATCTTGATTCATATAAAGTACTCCTGATAAGTGAAGGTCTCTCACAGTCAAGACCAGTTCATAAAGACTGGGAGAGGAGCTGCTTTGTCAAATGTGCAAACAACAAAGCAAACCTTCAAAGAACGTGAAGAATCTATAAAATACAACATAATAAAAAATTAAGACAAATTTCCAATGAACAAGCCAAAAGAGATGGATATCTGTGAATTTCCTGACTAAGAATTCCAATTAATCATCTTTAAAAAGCTTAATGAGTTACAAGAGAACAGAGATATAAAACTATGTGAAATCAGGAAAACAGTATGTGAACAAAATGAGTGCAAAAACATATAGAAATGATTTTTTTTAAAAAAAAACTAACCAGATATACCATAACTAAATAATACAAAACTTTCACTGAAAAATTTACTAGAGGAATTCAATACCAGTCTTGATCACCCATATGAGAAAATCAGTGATTGTGAAGACAGGTCATTTGGAATTATCCAGTCAGAGAAGAAAAAAGAATGAAAAATAGTGAAGAAAGTCTAAGGGACTCATGCAACTCCATCGAGCAACCCATATACACATCTTCAGAGTCTCAGAAGGAGAAGACAGAGGGAAATAAGGAGAAAGCTTATTTAAGAGAATAATGGCTAAAAATTTCCAAATCTGGGGAGCAAAATAGACATCCATATTCATGAAGCCAAGTGGACCTCAAATAGGTTGAATTTAAAGAGATCTACAGTGAGACATATTATACTCAAATTGCCAAAAGTCCAAAAAAACGTTAAGGAATTTTGAAAGCAGCAACAGAAAAGTCACTCATTACATACAAGTGAGACTTTCCTGAGATCTGTGTGAATTTCCCAGCAGAAACTCTGTAGGCAGAGAGCAATGATACATTCAAAGTGCTACAGCAGAAAAACTACCAACTAAGAATACTATACAAGGCAGAGCTGTCCTTCAGAAATAAAGAAAAGATAAATGCTTCCCAAAAAACAAATTAAAGTACTTCATTGACGTTTATCACCACTTGCTATGGTCTAATGTTCATATGGCTTGAAAATTTGTATGTTGAAAACTAATCTCCAATGGAGTGTTATTAAAAATTAGGGACTTTGGGAAACAATTAGGTCATGAGATCAGAGCCTTGAAGGATGACATTAGTTCTTTTATACTAATAAAAAAGGCCCAAGGGAGCTTGTTTGCCCCTTCCACCAAGTAAGAACATAGTAAGAAGATGCCTTCAGTGAAGTGGAAAGCAAGACCCCACTAAACGCCAAATGTGCTGTCACCTTGATCTTGGGCTTCCTCACTTCTAAATCTATAAGAAATAAAATTCTGTGGTTTATAAGGCACCTGGTTTATGGTAGTCTTGTTATAATAGCCCAAATGAACTGACACCACTAAACCTGCCCTACAAAACATGCTAAAAGAAGTTCTTTAACCTGAAATAAAAAGACATGAATAGGCAGCATTAACAGATATGAAATATAAAACTCAGAAAAATGTAAGTAAATAATCAAATACAGAATACTCTACTACTGTAATAGTGGTGCATAAATTAATTTTAACTATATTGTGAAAGTTGAAAGGCAAAAGTAGTAAACGTAACTATAGCTACAATAATTTGTTAAAAGATCCAGAATATAAAAAGTTGTAAGTTGTGATATCAATGACATAAATTGGACAGGGGGAAAAAGTAAAAAGGAAGAGT
>NW_012098577.1:543134-545930 GCF_000951045.1 Mandrillus leucophaeus | reverse complement strand
ATTCATGAAGCCAAGTGGACCTCAAATAGGTTGAATTTAAAGAGATCTACAGTGAGACATATTATACTCAAATTGCCAAAAGTCCAAAAAAACGTTAAGGAATTTTGAAAGCAGCAACAGAAAAGTCACTCATTACATACAAGTGAGACTTTCCTGAGATCTGTGTGAATTTCCCAGCAGAAACTCTGTAGGCAGAGAGCAATGATACATTCAAAGTGCTACAGCAGAAAAACTACCAACTAAGAATACTATACAAGGCAGAGCTGTCCTTCAGAAATAAAGAAAAGATAAATGCTTCCCAACAAACAAATTAAAGTACTTCATTGACGTTTATCACCACTTGCTATGGTCTAATGTTCATATGGCTTGAAAATTTGTATGTTGAAAACTAATCTCCAATGGAGTGTTATTAAAAATTAGGGACTTTGGGAAACAATTAGGTCATGAGATCAGAGCCTTGAAGGATGACATTAGTTCTTTTATACTAATAAAAAAGGCCCAAGGGAGCTTGTTTGCCCCTTCCACCAAGTAAGAACATAGTAAGAAGATGCCTTCAGTGAAGTGGAAAGCAAGACCCCACTAAACGCCAAATGTGCTGTCACCTTGATCTTGGGCTTCCTCACTTCTAAATCTATAAGAAATAAAATTCTGTGGTTTATAAGGCACCTGGTTTATGGTAGTCTTGTTATAATAGCCCAAATGAACTGACACCACTAAACCTGCCCTACAAAACATGCTAAAAGAAGTTCTTTAACCTGAAATAAAAAGACATGAATAGGCAGCATTAACAGATATGAAATATAAAACTCAGAAAAATGTAAGTAAATAATCAAATACAGAATACTCTACTACTGTAATAGTGGTGCATAAATTAATTTTAACTATATTGTGAAAGTTGAAAGGCAAAAGTAGTAAACGTAACTATAGCTACAATAATTTGTTAAAAGATCCAGAATATAAAAAGTTGTAAGTTGTGATATCAATGACATAAATTGGACAGGGGGAAAAAGTAAAAAGGAAGAGTTTTTGTATGAAAGCAAAATTAAGATATCAGCTTAAAATTGATTGCTCTATTTTTTTAAATGTTCCATGTAAACCCCATGGTAACCAAAAGTTAAAAAAGTATAAAAAAATGCACAATATAAAGAGAAATGAATCAAAGCACACCACTACAAAAAAAATGGTCAAATCACAAAACTGAATAGCAAGAGAGGAAGAAAGCAAAAAGATCACTACAAAACAGTCATGAAACAATTTTAAAAACAGCAAGAGTAACTCCTTACCTACCAATAATTATTTTAAATGTAGGTGGATTAAATTCTACAATCAGAAAATATGGAGTTGTTGAATACATTAGAAAATAAGATCCAAAAATATGCTTCCTAGAAGAGATTCACTTTAGCTTTAAGGACACACATAGAATGTAAGTGAAGGGTTGGAAAGAGACATGCAATTCAAATGATAACTGAAGAAGAGCAGGAGTGGCTATTCTGATATCAGACAATATATGCATTAAGTAAAAAAAAATTGCCACGAGAGACAAAAAAAGATTATACGATAATAAAGGGGTTAATGTGTCAAGAGGATATAGCAAGTACAAATATATATGCATCTAATATCAAAACCCTAAAATACATAAAGAAAATATTAAGTCACGTGAAGGGATAAATTTGACTTAATTATGATATACAATACTTTTAATGTGCCACTGAATTCCATTTGATAGTATTTCCTTTAGGATTTTTTCATCCATGTTTATCATGCAAGGAAGATTTAATATATGTAAATCAATAAATGTGAAACACCACATTAACACAATGAAATATAAAAACATATGACCATCCCAATAGAGGATGAAAAAGAATTTGACATAATACAAAATCCTTTCAAGGTAAAAACTCCTAATAAGAGTAGAAAGAATGTACCTTAACATAATAAGTACTCTGTAAGTCAGGTATATAGCTAACAATTGTACTCAGTGGTGAAGGACTGAATTTTTCTTCTCTAAAATCAGAAATAAGACAAAGAGGTCAACTCTCACCACTTGTATTCAACACAGTACTAGAAATCCTAGCCAGAGAAATTGGACAACAACAACAACAAAATGGGCATCCAAATTGGAAAATAATTATTAAAAAAAGGCAAAGGACCTCAATAGACTTTTTCTAAAGAAGACATACAAATGGCAAAGGTATATAAAAAGCTGCTCAACATCATTAATCATCAGGGAAATGCAAATTAAAACCACAATGAGATATCACCTCACACCTGTTAGATTGACTATTATTAAAAAGACAAAAGATAATATGTAAGGTAATAGATATGTTAATTAGTCTGATTGAGGTAATCACTTCACAATGTTTACATATATCAAAACATGATGTTGTGCACCTTAAACAAATACAATATTTAGCTGTCAATTATACCTCAATAAAGCTGGGAAAATATAAATAAAATAAAACCAAAATTTATTTTTTATAAAAAATTAATACACATAATTTCAATTTCTTGTTACTTTCCTAGTACTCTATAGCAGAATGTTAAGCGAAACTGCAATACCAGTTTTGAATACACTTCAAAAATTATCTTGCCATATTTTGTTTGTTAAAGTGATTAGTGGGACTGGTAGAAGGTAACTGCCCATTGAATTAACACACTTACATGATTAGGCTTTCTTTCCCCACCCAAATCTCATCTGAATTGTAATCCCCATAATTCTCATAACACTTGGGTCAAGGGAGAGACTGGGTAGAGATAACTGAATCATAGGGGTGGTTTCCCCCCTGCTGTTCTTGT
>NW_012098577.1:522887-543084 GCF_000951045.1 Mandrillus leucophaeus | reverse complement strand
CTGATTGAGGTAATCACTTCACAATGTTTACATATATCAAAACATGATGTTGTGCACCTTAAACAAATACAATATTTAGCTGTCAATTATACCTCAATAAAGCTGGGAAAATATAAATAAAATAAAACCAAAATTTATTTTTTATAAAAAATTAATACACATAATTTCAATTTCTTGTTACTTTCCTAGTACTCTATAGCAGAATGCTAAGCGAAACTGCAATACCAGTTTTGAATACACTTCAAAAATTATCTTGCCATATTTTGTTTGTTAAAGTGATTAGTGGGACTGGTAGAAGGTAACTGCCCATTGAATTAACACACTTACATGATTAGGCTTTCTTTCCCCACCCAAATCTCATCTGAATTGTAATCCCCATAATTCTCATAACACTTGGGTCAAGGGAGAGACTGGGTAGAGATAACTGAATCATAGGGGTGGTTTCCCCCCTGCTGTTCTTGTGATAGTGATTGAGTTCTCACGAGATCTGATGGTTTTATAAGGGGCTCTTCCCCTTTGCTCAGCAATTCTCCTTCCTGCCGCCTTGTGAAGAAGGTACCTTGCTTCCCCTTCACCTCCCACCGTGAGTATAAGTTTCCTGAGGCCTCCCCAGCCATGCTGAACTGAATCAGTTAACCTCTTTACTTTACAAATTACCCTGTCTCGGGCAGTTTTCTATACCAGTATGAAAACGGACTAATAAACACACCACCTCACTGAGATCACATTAAGGGGAGACTAGTTCTTCTCAAAATATGTTTCCATATTTTTGGTTAATGCTTTACTGCCAAGGCCAAACAAAAACTAATGGTAAGCAATGGTGTCTGGAAAGTCCCTTGGCAGCTGACTTGTTAAAATTAAAAGAGAGAGGCTAGATTGGAAACCTATATATTACAGGTGGAATTTTTTCAAAACCCAGTCTAACACTTGTACAACTCAGCTGCTTTTGTCCACCAAATTTAGAAAATAATCTGTTTCATTACTGTGTATATTACACACACACACACACACACACAAATGTAAATAAAACCAGTCATTCATGTAGATTGTCTCTCTAACTGCTCCAGTAAGCAATTGCTGAGATAATATCACTCTCCCCTCTTTTCTCATGCTTCGAAAGCCTCATAAATTATACTTTTCTCAAGCTATTCTATATATGGCTGCCAAAGTAATCCTTAAAGTGAAATTCTAATCTTTGTCTCAGTTCACTCTTTTCCCTCTTTCATATCACACAATTGAATGCACATTCACAAATACATACAAACATACATATACACAAGTGCCACACAGACCTCTGGCTTCTCACTGCCTACAATTTCAGTCCAAATTCTTCACATAGTATTCAAAGTCCTCCACATTTTAGTTCAAGATTCACTTCCCAACAGATTCTGTTTGCTACAGCCGGGGCCTCCTCAAAGACAGTCAATTCTCTCCTCTGTGACTTTACTTGAACATTGTCCCCTCTGCTCAGAATGTCCTTCCTTGTCCTCTCCATGCTTAAAAATTCTGCCCTTTCTTTTCCGTTTCTGCCATCTCTGCTGTGCTACTTAGTCTTTGGCCCTCTGAATTTCCTCACAAATTGCAGAAAATATAGTACTTGCTTTCAGGGTTGTTTTAAAAAGTAAAATAAATTAAATGAGATTCATGTTTACTGGTTATCAAAACTTACCTAGAAGAGTCTCATAACACAAAAGAGAGTGAATCAAGTCTAAGGGCATATGCAACCACTGGGGACCCAGGATAGCTGGAAATTGTGTATGATCTACACTCAGGAGTGGACAGACCAACACCAAGCTTCTGCCAATTGTTGCAGAATTTCTGACCCAATAGTATTGTGTATTATTTCAAGAGTAGCTACATTTATGAACCATATCCAGCCCTGTGTCTTTCAGTTTATAAATACTGATACATCTGGCAGTACATCAGACAGGAAATACTCTTGGCTAATGTCAATCTAAACATTTCAGTGTACTGAGGCTTCATTTTCTACCTTAAAGGTTGTTGATTTTCAGCCCATGGAGTACACTCAGGAATTCCATTTTCTCTCATGCTTAAGGATTTTATATCCCATTGTTTCGGTTCATAGTTCTCTGTATCTCTCAGATAAATATCCACATTGTGGGTTTGAAACCCCTTTGGTCTTTGTAATAGTTTCCTAGGGATGTCATAGCAAAGTACCATAAATTGAGTACCTTAAAACAACAGAAATTTATTCTCTCATATTACAGAGGCTAGAAGTCTGGAATCAAGCTGTCAGCAGTGCTGATTCCTCTCAGAGGCTCTAAGGGAAAATCTGTTCCATGCCTCTCTCCTAGTTTCTGATAGTCACCAGCAATCCTGGGTGGTCCTTGGCTTATAGATGAATCACTAAAATCTTTCTCCATCTTCACTTGGTGTTCTCCTCTGTGTGTCTTTGTGTCTCTGTGTATTTATATGGCCTTCTTATAAAAATATCAGTTATTGGATTCAGGGCCTACCCTAATCCAGTATGACCTTATCTTTATCACATGTGCAAAGATCCTATTTGCAAGTAAGGTCAGACTCACGTGTTCCAGGGGCTAGGACCTCAACATACTTATTTTGGGTTTGTGGGGTGGTACACAAGCCAACCCACAATAGTCCTATCTCTGCTCGAGTATCTATAAGATGCTTGAAGAGAACAGTCTGTCTTCCTGGGCCCCACTGTTTGGCAGTTTCTCACATATAAAACACACAAGACCACCATGGATGGATATGAGTTTCTTGGCTGAGTGCTCAGAATTGTAGCCCATCCTGGGAGGAAGTTTAGTATTCAACATAACCCCTTGAATCACACAAGTGAGGGCCCTTCTACACTTAGATCTTGAAAAGAAAGGTGTCCTCTATAGACACTCTGTTTCCTTTTTGCTTCAATACTTTTTTTTTTTTTTTTTGAGACAGAGTCTTGCTCTGTCACCCAGGATGAAGTGCAGTAGCATGACCTCAGTTCACTGCTGCCTCAGCCTCTCAAGTAGCTGGGACTACAGGTGTATGCCAACACACTTGGCTAACTGTTGTATTTTTAATAGAGACAGTTTCATCATATTTGCCAGGCTGGTCTCAAATTCCTGACCTCAAGTGAACCACCCACCTCAGCCTCCCAAAGTGCTGGGATTACAGGCATGAGCCACAATGCCCAGCCCTTTTCATTTTCTTTTCTACATGCAACCTTACCTTCTGAGTCTCTTAGTCCAACATCCTATCCCTCTTTAAGGATAAACTCCAATGAGACTCACAATTCAACCCCTTGTGAGCTGTGTCTGCCTCTGGAGATGGAAGAGATGAAATGTGGTGGTGCCAATGGGCAAGAAGGTGAACACTCCAACTCCCAATTTTCCACCAGCAAGAAGATAGAGTAGATCTCTTGTTGGTTCATCTGAGAAGCAAGCACATCTCTCTAAAACAGATGTGAAATTCTCTTCAACAAACAAAATCTGATTCTCGTATCAAGAAAAGGGTAAATTTCTGCTGAGCAGGATCTCATTTCATTTTGCAGAAAAATCAAAGTCCTTAAAGTGAACTCCAAGACCAAATATGGACTCTCCTCCTAGTATCCTCAACTTCCTCTCCTTTCAGACAGCCCTTTCTAACTCTACCACGGCCACATAGTCCTCTTTTACTTAAATAATCTAGGCACATTCCAATCTCAGGGACTTTCCACTTGCTGTCCCTTCTTTGTGGACACTCTACCTCAAAATGTCCATAGGGTCTATTTCTTTATCACCTTGAAGTTTTTGTTACATGGAATCTAACATTCACTTAAAATATCAACATTCCTATACCTCTCCTCTGTAATTATCCCCTTTATCTGTTTTTTTTTTTGTTGTTGTTGTTCTCTCAGCACTTTAACTCTATGTGGCATATTATACATTTTATTTGTCATTTTCTGTCTCCCATCACTGGGAAACTTCATAATGATAGGAGTTTTCATACCTTTTTTTTACTGTTGAATCTTCAATACAACAGAACCTCACCATAATAGGTGCTCAATCTATAACTGTAATTGTTGAATAGATAAATGGATGAATTGTGCAAAAAAAGTTGACTTTTTCCTAAACCTGGCTTACATTAAAAAGAGCTTAACTCAAGAGCTATCGATGGCTCATTTTTCTTTAGGAGGGAAGAAACCAAATTCTATAGCAGAATTAATTCCAAATTTTCTCCTGAAAAAATAGTTGATGTGAATGTGCATGTACCTATGTCAGTGGGGGACAGAAGCAGAGAGAGGAGAGGTGGAGTTCATCATCCCATTGTCATCTCGATACTTTTCTCATTTAAATTATTCATGTACCATTCAATTATATACTTTATATATAATTACCTTATATCACCCTTTAAATTTCAGTATGTTACAATCTGTTATTAAATATGATGCTACATATAAATGCATAGCACATGTTCCAGGCATTAATAATTTCTCAATAAATGTTAGTTATAAGTATGTCCCCAGGGAGCATGTGTCTGCTATTTCTGTAAATAGTCACCAGATGGCAATCTGAGTCACTTTGAGTGCCTTCACAATTCATGAATTTCTTCCCAAGAATATCTGGAAAATTAAGAAATCCTTACCACCATCTTTTTCTAGGCAAGTTATCTGTTATCAAACATTAAACATCAATAACATAAGTAATCCTTTACATATGCTAGAAACAAAATCCATGACCATCGCAACTGCCTCAAATGGGCACATAAAATCCTACATTGTTCAACACCAATCAATTCACTCTGATTCTTAAAGTGATTTAACTTGGTGAACTTATCTATCCCTACCTTTGAAAGCCAAATATCTAGAAATCATTCTTGGTCTCATACTTGACACCTCTCTCTCTCTCTCTCTCTCTCTCTCTCTCTCTATTTCTGGTGATAAATCTTATCACCAAATTATATTACATTTATTTTTAAAATATTTCTCAAACCCATTCACTTCTTTTCCCACTCTGTTGCTCCTGCCATAACAAACTAGCAGGCAATCAAGACTCTCCATACTAACTTTCTGCTCTTTCCCAGCTCTCAGGATTCAGGCACACTGGAATACTGCACCATGCTGCCCTCTCGCATTCTAGGGCTTCTGACATGGTTTCCTCTCCCTGAAATGTCTTCTCTCAACCACATCTATCCCTTCCACTTACGTAATGTGTTTTCTAAACAATTAATGTAGAAAAAAAAAGTAAATTTTACTACTTCCCAATATTTCCCTGTTTTATATTATATTGTTATTATCATAGAACTACGTTCCATTTTTCCATTTATGTCAGTTTATAGTTTTAATTAATTTTATGAGTGTTTTATTACAGTTTTCCCCTCTAGTAACCTATAAATTCCTTGAGAACAGACATTATGTCTACTTTTACTGTCATTTAATTCCCAGGCCCTGCTTGGTGCCTGGAACACACAAGGCATTTGATATATATTGTTGAGTGAATGAATACAGGTGACCTCCCCATTGACTGTCATTAATATGACTCAGCTCCAAAAATCCCTAGTCGCTCTGTCTCTTTCCCAAATTTCCACATCTTGGAAGATTAAATCTGATTAATCTCTGCTTGGATCATATCCAAACCATGGATCAACAAGGTATGGTCAGAAATTTAAAGTTCAGCTTAGAAATATAGTCATCAAGTTTTTTTTCCCAGAAAAGGGGAGATTACTTTGAGTCAGCAGCTCAGCAAAAAAGTATCTACTACAAATACCTACTGCACTAGATTTTTATGATGAGTAAATTAGATGTCATATGTGTCATATGGTGTTTTATACAATGTGGAGCATATGTTTAGTATTTTGTAGATACCTCCTTTTTTTTTTTTTTATCACAGTTACCTACCTCTTCGAGTATTTTACATACACACACACAGTGATTGTATACCTACCTGAAAATATTTCAACAAGGACCTTTTTTTCACTGCCCTATTCTAAGGCTATAAATTAAGTTGGAATATGATGTACAGCATGTAACCTTACTACTTAATTATCTGGCATAGATTATAAAATGGCATGCATTTATTAAAAAGTATGTATTAAAAACTAAGAATCCACAAAGCACTGGCTTAATAAATAGTGAATTGACCCAAGGAGCTCATAACAAGGGTGGTAGAAGATATTCAAACAATCATGATGCCATGAAAAATCTTAGAGCTATATACCAATACCACAGAGGTATAAAGTGAGAAGATGCCATAAGGTATATGCAAGCAGATTTTTGCATGGATATTTACATGTATGTATGAAATATTCTCCAGCATAAATAGCTACTGATCTTGTGTTTTATTCCTTCACAGGATAAATATGGAAGCTGCTCTTCTTTTCATTTGAAGAGCCTTACAGATGTCTTTCAAATTTGCATTGCTGGCTGTCATTTAGTCACAAAAACCCCAAACTCCAACGAACATCTCTCTATCCCCTAAAAAGCCTATTTTCCTATACTTTAGTGGTGAAAAGACCTTCACTGGCAGTTTAAATCCTGTAAAAATTAGAAATAGGAGACATATACTGACCAGTGCGAGTGACACAGTGTTTCAACTATCTACTCTGTCTTGGATTCCTTGATTCCTGGGTCTCCATAATGAAAATTCTGTTTTTTCTTCCAAGTGACTAATATTCTGATTTCCTCAGTTTAGAAGAATCAAACTAACAGTTCAAATATTTAAAACTCAACAACTTAAAAGCAATTGTTAAAATCACAGGGTAGAGGGAGAATATGAATCTTAGAATGATATGGTTCCAAATCAGTTGATTGGACATAAAATATTTTATGCAATTAGGGATTCCTAGGGTTAGACTTCCTTATACATTCTCTTTTCTTCCACCAATTATGGGTTGGATCAAAACCTTAGATAAGTTATAGCTAGTTCCTCTGAGAGAGTGTCTACAATTCCCTAGCAAGAGAATTTCTTCTATCTTTTAGTAAGCTGAAGCTCCCTTGTGTACTGTTATTTTAAGTTATGCAAGAATCAGTTGTAAATGTTAAATGGTTACTTCCGAGGCTAATATTGTGTATATCATTATCAAGCCAAGTCCTATTCGTTTTTTATTATCTGCACCCTTTCATGCTTTTCCTCATCTTTTATTTATTTTTTGGTTAAACCACAGCTTAGTTAGCTTTTTCTTCAAGCAATCAGTTTGTTTTAGAAGAAACTTCTTTTGCTTTCTTCGTTAACCCATCACCCAAGTGTAGGAAAGATAAAGTGTATTCTTCTTCAAAATGTTGTTGACAATAGAAATACACTAACTTTAAACTGAGAAAAAAAAAGAAACCTCTCATCCAGTAGACTATATTAAAAAACAAATATGAAGAGAACATAGTAAAAATCAACCCTCTATAAGTGAACATACTATCCTCACATAATCAAAAGCACACACTGTTGCTATTCTCTGACTGAATGCACTCACGTTGAGAGCAAACACTTTTAAATTTGCATTCACTTCTGTTGCACCATTGATCTAGACTTCCGAAAATGCTTGCGTCAGAGACGAAGCAACTCAACCATATTCAGAATCGGCAAGAAGTAAATGAATCACAATTATGCATTCCTGGGAGAAAAAAAAGAGATCTGATATGATTAAAACAACGAAGTGGACTAAGAAGTGTATGTAGAAAGACCCAGGATAGCACACAAGACAAAGTCTAATACTGAATGCACAAGTGACACCAATAATAGGAGCAAAGGAGATGTTCTGACAACTACATCTGTTACTAAAATAGATACTGTGACAAATAAAAATAGCAAGAACAAGCCCTGTAATGGGATTAAGACAGAGCATAGGAAACTAATGACTGAGGATAAAGACAAACGTGGTGACAATGGCAGGTAGTGTGACAAATGAAATGCTTAGATAAGCAAAATCCCAGAAACCAGACAGCTGAAAGACCAAGACCAAGATTGAGACAGATCTGTCAGCAATACAGATCACATCACACTGTGCCAGAAGACAACGCTAAATTATAAATGCTAATGATAGATGGATTCAGCAAAGCCACAAACAGAACAAAAGAAATGAAATGGAAAAGTACCCCTGCCGCAGTGTTTGATGTAGGTCTTCATTTTAAGGAAGATATGACAGTCATGCTCTCTTATGAAGGGGATCTTTGATTTCAGATAGAATGGCAGCATGCTATTAAATGCCACCAACTCCTTTCTATCATCATCCTTTAGTTATTAGGAAATGTTCACTTCCATATGGAATCTCAAATTCAGCGGTAAAAGAGTCTTCAGAAAGTAAGACGAGAGAAGAAATGAGGAAGAAGGAAAGAGAATGGAGAGAAAAAAAGAAAGAAATAAAAGGTGAAAGTAAAGCAGGAAAAAAGTGAGGTAATTTTTTGTAATCAACTGTTGAAATATTTACTGAGAAACTACTGTGTGACAGATACCATACAAGGTGTTAAAGATAATGTGGTGGAAAAAATGCTCATGGTTTCTAACATTGAGCCTCTTATAGTTTGGCAGCAGGAAAAGACAGTAATTAAATAACCACACAAAGAAAAGCAAAATTGAAATGTTGGTAAGTGTCATGAAGAAAGGGTGCATGATATCATGAGTGTACCTAACAGAGATTATAGGAAGGCCATGGAAGTCTTCTCTAAGGAATTGGTAATGAAGCTGAGATGCAAAAGAGCAAACGTTGCGGGCGTAGGTGAAAAGTTCTCCAGGCTGTGGGACTGGCACATACAAAGGCCCTGTGGTGAGGAGAATAGTGAAACAGAAGAATCAAAAAAGGCCACAGGAGAGTGTGGTGGCTGGAACAGAGAACTGGCAGAGTACAGCATGCCTGATGAGGCTTGAGAATTAAGTAGAGGTCAGGCCATGCAAGCTTTCGCATCTTCATCTTAAGAGCAATAAAAGCCACTGAAATTGTAAAACAAAAGAGTATCATGATTTTTACTGAGCAGCCACTTATAGGTACAGGCCAGCCTCCTGTCTGAACTCATCTCCTCACTTACCTCACTTACTCCATCTGCCACATAACCCTTCTGCTTTTCATCCAGCTTTCCAGGATCATTCTCAACCCAGGAGTTTTGCATTTGCTGCTCCCCATGTCTGGAACCTTTTCTTCCAGTGCCCATATGTCTCACCCCTTACTTCACCTCAGGTCTCTGCTCAAATGTCTTCTTGTACAAACCTTTCCTGAAAGCTAACATTTTAGGCCCATGCTAACCCTTCTCCCCTTTATCTTCTTAACCTGCTTCCTATAGTTTCACTATTTTTTATCACTGATAGGAACTATGTTCTAAATTTAATTAAGTTTATAAAACACACATGTGCGTACATACATGCATACACACATGCACAAACAGAATTTGATTCCAGGAAGGAAGGGATGCTACTGCTAACTATGCCTGGTACATAGTGCTGCTCAATAATTATTAAGCGGGAATAAAAGATTTATAAAGAGTGAATGCTATCTTTCACTTAGATTAGAAGCACACAAAAGATCTCTATTCTGGCCTGGCAATTTTATTATCCACATCCTCTCCATGACTTCAAAGAAGAGGCTCCAATTTAGAAAGAATTATCCATCAGAACCACTTACTCATTTTTCCTAGTTGTATCCAAACACAATGCACAAATGAGGAAAAACAAGTGCATAAGATTATTCTACATTAGGCATGCCAAGGAGATGATATTTGCAACTTCACATGTAGGACTTGTAGGATTAAGGGGGTATTATTTGCATGGGAATAAAAGTGTTGCTATCCTAATTGAAAACTACATAAATCTATGAATAACAGAGAATACCTGCATCAGGAGCACCTAGGAGGGACAAACAACCCACAGGTATTTTCCTTATGTCACTGAAAACCAGCACGGGGAAGAGCTGCCCTAAAGAACCAAGCCAATTAAATACCATGAACAGTTATTGTGCATTCATTTATTGAGACTTATTTGTGCATATTAATACACAAAGCACCATAATAGATGTTGGGGCAAAATTAAGCCATATTGGCAGGCACATTCTAAAACATTGGAGGAAGGAGAAAAGTGCTGAATCTGGTTTTGAAAACACAATTACAGAGAAAAAAGAAAAATAAAATCAAGATATGTGGTAGAAAAGTAGATTGCCATGGGGGCTAGAGGGATAAAGAGAAAGAAAACTAATCTCCTCCCAAAGTAAAATTAGAACCCACTGTTCCTACCAACCAAGAAATAATGAACATTCAATAAATATTTCTAAAGTTTTTCCTTTGGAAGGCAGATAAAACCAGAATCTTGTACATGGAAAGCTCTAAACATTTATTTGTAAAGGAAGGAGAAAGAGAGGAAAGTACTAGAAGAGTGAGAATAAATCACCTGCTTATGGTTGAAATTTGTCATCAGTAAAGAAAACTTTGTCCAATCTTCTGGACTCTTCCATATGAGCTCAAAAGGGCTTTCCCAAATGGATCTGATACAGAGATAAAATAACCACCTGACAATATGTAGGGATACAAAGGTTGTCAGGAACACCTCTGCTTGAAATTCCCATGTTGTCATTTTTAGTTCAAAATATTGATCCCCTCTGTTGAAATGCAAGTATTTTAACTATTATAGCAATTGCCTTATTATTCAGAGTATGGTCAATGTACCAGCAGCATCAGCATCACCTGAGAAACAACTTAGAAATGCAGAATCCCAGAGCCCACCTAGACTTGCTGAATCAGAATCTGCATTTTAATAAAGTCTTTGAGTGACTTACATGCAGATTAAGGTTTAAGACACACTGGTAGATTATAACACTGTGCCCCTGGAAGATAATTCATTAAATATTTGCTTGTCTTTAATGACTTAGACATTTTCACACTATCTTGAGAACAGTACAGAATGTCAGAATAAATTTACAAAAAACAAATACAGTATTTTTGGATCAAGAGCAATGGGAAAGTTATGATCTTAAGATACAGCCAAAACAGGAAGCTTGAGTCTAAGACGCTAGTCAGAGTATGTATAGAACGGGGGCCTGAAAGTGAGCATAGGCTCCTGTACCACAAGGGCTGAGATCAAATGTGAAAGAAGGGAAGGAAGAGGAATGAAAGAGAAATCAAAGAGCATTACTTTATTATTTTCTTTATGGATGTCCCTGGGTTTTATGCTATTTACCAACAGGATCTGCTTTGGTGTACCATTTTACAATAAATCAACAATGCCCAAATTTGGTCACACATTTTAGAGAGGATGAGAAAGCCATCAATAACCCTGACTTAGTGGTTCTCAGGCTTCTAGTCGTCTTTGAGCTACTAAGTATCTCAGTTGTCTAAAATAGGGCATGTAGCTTTCTATGCCTCTGTTCTCTCATCCATTTAGAGAAAGTTTGCACTGCAAGCCCTCTACAATGGTTTCCAGCCGCAGTATTCCACAATTCTACTGGCATCTTACCAATATATGCCAAATCATGTTAAAAACACACATTTCTATCCAAACAACGGCTTCAGTTGCCACTGAGGAAACTGTTCTCTTTCAAAAAGCAGTGTGACTGTGTACCTTAAAGGAACACTAGTCTGTGGGAGGGGCTGCTTTTAAATAGTGCAGTTCTTTTTGTTTTGTAGCCATCTGTTCTTTCTCTTCCCCACTTCAGAGTGTTATCCTTATTACCAACATGGATTCCCTCAGAGCAGGTATCTGGACGAGAGAATGGCATAAAGGAGCTAGAACTGAAATACTAGGGGAGAAATGAAGTATGTATATACACATCCACAAACTCAACATATACACACACGTATGTATATATTATACAGAAGCTGTAACACTTTTCTTATGTTATCCCTAATATTTCATTGGCCTTTTACTTAAATTTCAGCTTCATATCAGCTATCACTGAAATAAATTAATGGAAAGTATGTTTCTACATGTGAATAACATACTAGCCTAAGGGAAATCTCTCACCTAGAAATTGTACAAGGAGACTTGTAGAAGACGTTTGGTTCATGAGCGGAATGGAACATTACACCAAGAACAGATTTGTATAATGCATAAGCATCCTCTAAGAAATCCCCAAATTTTGGGGAGACGATCCTGTCAAAAACTAAATCTCTTGTACCCTGACATAATGGAGGCTTCAAATGATTGAATATGTAGCGTTAATTATAACAGGCTTTGTTTTATTATTTTAATTTTTTTCATTGACTTTTAAGTTTCAGGATACATATGCAGGATGTATAGGTTTGTGACATAGGTAAACGTGTGCCACGGTGGTTTGCTGCACAGGCCAACCCATCACCTAGGTATTAAGCCCAGCTTCCATTAGCTATTCTTCCTGATGCTCTTCCTTGCTCCGCCCCCACAACAGTCCCCACTGTGTGTTGTTCCCCACCACGTGTCTATGTGCTCTCATCGTTCAATTGTTCATCTCCTACTTGTAAGTGAAAACACGCAGCGTTTGGTTTCTGCTTCTTGGGTTAGCTTGCTGAGGATAACGGTGATGCTGGCGAGGCTGGGGAGAAAAAGAAATGGTTTTATACTGTTGGTGGGAATGTAAAGTAGTTCAACCATTATAAAAGACAGTGTGGTGATTCCTCAAAGATCTAGAAACAGAAATACCATTTGATCCATCAATCCCACTACTCGGTATATACCCAAAGGAATATAAATCATTCTATTATAAAGATACATGCATGTGTACATTCATTGCAGCATTATTCACAATAGCGAAGACATGGAATCAAACCAAGTGCCCATCAATGAGACACTGGATAAAGAAAATGTGGTACCTATACACCATGGAATACTACACAGCCGTAAAAAGGAACAAGATCACGTCCTTTACAGCAACATGGATAGAGCAGAAAACTTATTTTTTAAAGTGCAGTTGGTTTTTATTAATGCTCTAAAGAAGTGGTTTTTGTTTAATTAATTTCATGTTTTATGGTTGTAAGATTACTAACAATTGTATAAATGATATTCAACGCTGATAAAATGGGAGAGGATAATGATGCCCATACTATAAGTGAATCTGTTGAATTGGAACCCATTTTTAACTAATGATATCTGGTTTTACTTTCAGTAGATAGAGATTAATAAAAGCCAGATAGAGCCAGTATCAGTCCTTTCCACAAGCACCTGCCCATGCTGGAAGGAGTGAATGGAACAAAGGTACAGGCTACAAGAATTCTCCTTTGGGAAATAGTTTTCATTTCTCTCCAAGCAGTATTCCTAAAGTTCTAAAGTTATTTAGTATTCAGTGTTCTAAAGTTCTCAGCTGTAGCTTCCGAAAACCTCTTGTCCTACCATTTGACCATCTGGAAAAAATCTGCTTGAATAAGGATTCCACTACATTCTTTCCACATTTCCATTCTTTCATTAATGTATTTATTAAGATGGCCACTGATGAGTCTTCTCTTATTCATTTATTACTGACAGAAGCATCAAGCTCCTGATCCACATATTTGCCCTTGGTGAACCAATCATGTTATTTCATAAGCTATGCTCTCTCTTTCTTTGCTTCTCAGCCCAATTCTACAAGAACAAACAGCTGGGTAGTTGTAGAACCTGCTGATCTGAGCACAAGTCTGGCAGTCAGTAAATTTGAGTTCAAATCCCAACTCCACCACACGTTTGTTCTAAAGATGTGAGGCTGCCTTATAAAAGCGCTCACCATGGCATTCAAATAAGCCCAGAAGCTACTGTGCTGATGTGCGAGCACAAAGAAATCTTTCTTGCAGCTGTGCTTATGGCATTTTTCAACAGTCTTCTGATGGAGGTTTGGTCTGCCACAAAAAGTGTAATAAAAGGCAAAGAGCAAATGGCCCAGCTTGCCCTTCAGTCAGAATGACTTTGACTGCTCAGAGTCCAGTAGGCGGCAAAGGGAAGATTTCAAGGTCAATTTCCTCACCTTTCAAACCTGTGATTTCATATTAGAAGATCAGGCTGTCAGCTTTCCTGTGTCGACAATTCTCTCTGGGAAGGTTAATGTCACTTCTAAGCTTAATAATGGCCCCAAAGTTAGGAAAGTACTGTAAACATCCTGAATGTGATGAATAAGTCAAAATAAACAAGGATGATAAATGCAAACTGTGCCTGAAATGTTTTAAAGCTAATACTGGTTACAAAAAAAGAGGAAAACATAAGCTATGGTTGTATCCATTGAGGGTCAAGTTTGTGTATAAAAAGGAAAGCATCCTAATGCTATGAGAATTGAATGTATCATCTTCATGTTATGAAATGTAAATCTCCCAGTCCAGTGCTTAGCAATACATATGTTGCTAATAAATAATAAATAAATTTTCAGAAAATTACTTAAGTACCTAATTAAATTTACAAAATTAATATAAATTCTTAGCCTCCTCTTCTGTAAAATGAATACAGTATCATCTCCCTTGCTCATGTCACAAGATCAGGGTGAGTTTAAACATTTTTATACTTAAAAGATGAAGTGAATTGTAAATCACTACAGAATAACCAGGTTTGGCTGCTGGATTTAAAAACTTGTCAAAATGTGTTCATTCAGTTATTCTAAGTTATCATGAATTTTGTTTTTCTCTTGTGCAGTCATCCTCAAGGTGGTTGCACATTGAAACCACCTAGAAAGCTTTTTAAGTTCAATTTCTAGTCCATTACTATGGTCTGAATGTTTGCGTCCCTCCAAAATTCATAATCACCAATGTGATAGTATTACAAGGTGGAGCCATTGGTAGGCAATTAGGTCATGAGGACAAAACCCTCATGAACATGACTAGCGCCCTTATAAAAGAGGTCCCAGAGAGCTACCTTGTCCCTTTCACCATGTGAGAATACAGCAAGAAGGTGTGATCTATGAATCAGGAAGTGGGCCTTCATTAGGAAGAGAATCTGTTGGCACCTCAATCTTGGACTTCCCAGCTGTTAGAACTGAGGAATTTATGTGGTTTATAAGCTACTCAGTCTCTGGTATTTTGTCACTTTGATAGCAGCACAAAAGGACTACGACACACATCCTAGACAAATATATAGAGGTGGCAGTGAGAAATTACTATTTTCAAAAGATGCTTTTAATGTGCAGTTAACATAAGGAACCACTGATGGAGTTTAAATCTACTTAACATAATAAACCGGAAAGTCAAGAGCTAAAAATGAAAGGTAGACATGCTCCAAGTAGTGATGCAAACATCTTAACCTTTACACTTCTTCTTGTGTGAACATTTTTTCACTAAACTTCTAATTATCAGCTCAACTAACAGAGCTTGGAAGACTGAAGGATTAGTGAAGAAAGAAAGTTTCCACAATTTGGATTAATTGAAAAAATCAGTATAAATTAGTGAAAATTTATAATGTTAAAATACTTTTAAAAGAAATGTAAAAAGTAAATGATATGTAAAACATGCCTTTATCAAAACAAAAGCTTACAAGTTCAAGCAATTCATCTTTTATTTGTGGAGTAACATACTTGTAGAGGCCCTAGAGTGATTTTTTTTAATGAATAAATTTTTAAAATATGTGTAATTAGCAAGTGAGCGGTATTACTATATCATTAGTATATCATATGCACAGAAGATTTTAATACATTTTTGCTACTTATCAGATGACTGTGATCTTATAAGGAACAAATATAATATTGCAGCAACCCCTACTTTTCTAATTCTTCCCAGCTAGTTTCTGATACTTTCTTCTACCTACAGATTCAGCTGCACACTTCTACTTCTTTTTCTAGCTTTCTCTCTGTTCCCCCTAACAATTCTTACACACATACATGCACACACACACTCTCTCTCTCTCAGGACATGTAGGTGTTACTGTGTTCCATCCTAGAGTTTTCGATTTAGTATGTCTTTGGCAAATCTTGAGAATATGCACATCTAACAAGATCTCAAGAGACACTGATGTTGCAGATTTGAGTATCTCACTTTGAGAACCACTTATCTAATTTTCTAAAGAAAATCTATTCATCAGCTCAATTTCCTAACCAACAGAGCCTAAAATCAGTCTTGTTTTCTATGCCTGCAATATCCTTTGGGCTGGGGATGAGAACTGGCACCTTTGTTATCAATGGAACTCTGTATTTTCCGATTTATTCTGTATCATGTGACTAAACTCAGTATTGGATTGAGGAACTAGCTAATCAAGGACAATAAAATATCACTAGGATCATAATTGTTCTGAAAATTTAATTAAGTACTGATGAATGAGAACTCTTTTCAAGAAGAGTACTACATGCCACCAGTAGGAATAAGCCACCCAAAGAACAAGGAATAATACCATCAAGGAAACTAAACTGCCTTCCAAAGAGTAAGGGTCTGGCTAACTGCAGAACCTTTAAGACAGTACATTTGGGGCTATAGCTGCCTTGCTCAGAACCATATTAGGGAAGTTGGGCACAGCAATCATTAGCAAGAGGCATCAAAAACAAGAGGCAGTCTCCACCATCCCTGCCTGCTCCTTGCTTTTTTTGTAGATAAGTGGTTCTCAAATTGAGACATTCAGATCTGCATCACCAATATCTTTGGAGATTTTCTTAGACATATATATTCTCAAGCCTTGACACAGACATACTGAATCAAAAACTCTGGGATGGAACCCAGTAATCTGTTTTAACAAGTCCAGGTAATACTGATGCATAAACCTCAGAACCACTGTTTTCAGGGTTGAACAAAAGTGTGAAACTATTAAATAAATTAAAGTGTGAAACTATTGAAATAAAAATATTAAAGTGTGATAAACCATATTAATGGGCATTAAGTTATTAATCTTGCCAAGACACCATTTTCCAGATAATATTCCATCCCTGACTAACATTCTTCACAATGTTAGGAATGGAACCCTGTCCTTATCTTTAATCTATGTGGCTGAAGTCTTGTGATCATCTAGCCATTACCTTGCCTCCATTTTCAGGAATGTGAACCCTAGACCTTTGTTCATTCAATTACCAACTGGAAAAGATTCATGAATGTAATGGCTGCCTCTAATAATGGCTACCAATCCTTCTTTTCCTCCTTCCTGTCTCATGACTATTTGAATTTCCTTCTACAATGCAGATTCTCCTGGTTTGTTCACCTTCCATAATTTCCTTTACCACGACTGGCTAAATAAAATCTCTGACCTTCATACAGGAAAGTACCTGGCTATAGCCTGCAGCTGAATGGGTTAGTTATCCACAATATCAAATCATATTCCTCATCTTTCTACACATTACCCAACAACCAAAGGTGTTTTAAATGGGTTAAAACCCAGTCTCTCAGAAAATAATCCCCAATGTGTAGTGTTTGCCAATTTCTGAGGTGGATATACTCTCATGATGGCTGATTTCAAGCTACGAACATAATGTCCCTCAATGAAGAGTTGGTAGCAATGGACCTTAAGAGAAATGGTCAGATTCTGAACACATTTTGAAAACAAGGGCAATGGATTTGCTAATGAATTGGACGTGGGTATAAAAGAAACAATGATGACTCCAATGTCTTTGGTTTGAGCAACTGGAGAAATTCAGGTGGCATTAGATAAGGTGGGGAAACTGTTAGGAGCAAACTAAAGAATTTCATTTTAGATGTATTATGTTTGAAGTAACTATTAAATACTGACAACAGATGTCATTTAAGTAGTGCATATAGGAGTTTGGAGTCCAAGGTAGAGTTACAGGCTAGAACTGTACAGTTGCAAATAGTCATCATATAGATGATATTTAAAGCCATGAGACTGGATGAGACTACCAATAGTTAGTTCAGGTATAGAATGGAAGTCCAAAGACAGAGCCTTAGGGGGAAGAAAAAGGAAAGCTGATCAAAGCAGCAACCAGAAAAGTAGAAGCTCTTGGTTTAAAGCTTTCTGTGATTATAACTTGATATACAGTCAGTTGAATAATAAACATTAACCCCTTACAACATGCCATGCACTATTCTGTATAAAGTGTGAACGTCTTATAATACTAAATTGCATTAATAATGAAGGTGACATTCGATAAAGAAATCCTACCTTTGCTAAGGAAGGATAATTTTATTTGAATTAACCCAGTTTTCAAATAAAAGAATCAAAATTAAAGAAGAGTGAATGTTCTCATTGCAATTTGTAGAAAGAACAGCAAAAAAAGAAATTTAAACTATTGTTATACTTACCTCAAGTGCCAGCTCCTCCATGAAATACGTCTTGATTGTAATCCTTCAAAATGCATCTTACATTTGATCTGCTATTCTCGTAAATTCTCCTGTGTTCCTCCCAACTATATGTTAGCTGTCTTTCTTCTTATCCTTCCACAAGTGTAGGGTTGGCCTACTCTTAAGTGTTCCATTTAGTTCAACTTGTAATAGTTATTTACAATTTTTTTCTATCCTTAATTCATTCATACATTCATTCATTCATAAAATTACCATTCATTCCATCAGCAAATAAGCACATGCAAGGTATTGTCCTCAGGATATGGCAAGCTTCACACTTCACTTATATCTCTAACCTGACAGGGAGTGTTGCAAATTTCAGATATCAATAAACATCAGGTAGCTTAAACAATAAATTTCCCAACAATTATTATTTAATGTGTTATCCTTGTCTTCTCTCTCAAGTTAAATATCTGTACGAATCCAAAGGCAGAGGCTAAGTAATAGAACAATAAGAGAGAGTTTGGTGGAGTGGAAAGAACACTTGGCCCAGGGTTTAGTAGCTGTTGGGCTTCTCATTTCAATACTGATTTGTTAAGGAGAAAGATAAAGAGTTGATGTGGGTCTCAAAGCAGCATGCACAAATGCAGTCCCAGAAATACAACCAGAATTCAATCTGTATATGAATTTTATCCCCTTGCTTCTATCATCAAAAATCAGAGTTTAATATGTTTCTCTGTGTTGCATTTTCAAAAGCAGAAGTTCATTCCCAATGGGCTGATTTACTTCTAAGACTAATTCATTAGAAACTATATCTGCCTTTTGGTTTATTTTATCCTTTTTTTCTTTTCTCTTTTTAAAATAAAGTTTAATTATTCTACAACAAAAGAAATAAACATCTACTTTTGTATACATGATCAAAAGATTACATTCTGAGTCAAAACTTTTTAAACTTATTTATGGGCCTTACTTTCCCTTTTTACAAGAATTAATTTTTAAAAAATTGGGGGAAAACCTTCTATAGTCTCAAGTTCCAATAACTATAAATCAGTATTTTATTTACAGGTAGAATTACATTTGTGCAAAAATACCCTATCAGATAGGAAATAAAGTAAGTATATATAGTATATTATCTTTGCACTGGATATGTAATGTAATGATGTTATGATGGGTTTTTAAATTTCATCATTTAAAGTATTAGTTTTTTCTACAAAATGTATCTGTTCATATTTGAATTTGGAACCCATGAATATCTATACCCATAACGCAATAAATCTATAATTAAATTAGGGGGTGGTAGGGAGAGGCATGCTTTTTCTTTTCTGTTGGCAGAATGACCTCAACAAAATTATATTCTGTTGACAAATATGTGATAAACATATCTGTTCTAAAGGTTATAAAAGCAAAAGTTTATCAAAGATATGTTTTATCTACTAGAGGCTATATAAAGTTTTTAATTACATACCTCTATGTCTACTCTACAGACAATAGAAGAAAAGTACTTGAAAGTATTTGAAATTACTTTGTCCTTTAGAAATTTTACTAAAATTGACTTGATTACTTATGCCAGAAGAGTCAAAAAGTAAAACAGGCAATTCTCATCCTTTATGTTCTTTATATAATTCAATGCACGTCTGATAAAAAAAAAAAATTAAGTGGAATAAATCACTTATATGCATTGTCTATTAGAGTCTTGTTCATAAATAAATTGGAACATAAATAGAAAGTTTCATACTCTGGAACTTTTATAAATTTCTGAGAATCAGAAATAATGATACAAACAAATGTTTCATTAAATTTACATCCATTGTAGATGAAAACATATGCACTAATATAACTTTGCTTTTAATTTTTTAAATTTTTATTAAATATATATGCAGATCAGTACATGAAACACACAGTTACACGGTTTATAATTACTAGTATAATATACTAGTAATACTAGCAATTATACTATTAATTATAAAGCTAATTCCTGTGTAACCAGCACACAGGTGAAGAACAGGGCATTGCTAGACACTCCAACAAGTAGAGAATTGCTGAGTCATGGAAGGAGGACAGGAAAAAGGAAGAAAAGAAAGAAGGGAGGGTGAGAAAAATTTAAACACAGTTTGGTCTACCAAAAACAATTACTTTTTATTACTAAAGTATAACAGAATGTAAAATTAATCCCTTTAAAATAAAATATAACTATCTGAGCAAAATATTAGTACA
>NW_012098577.1:517185-520277 GCF_000951045.1 Mandrillus leucophaeus | reverse complement strand
ATTTCTTATTCATGAAGATGGCCAGTGTTTCCCTATAGCCAGCCCTCCCTTCCAAGGTTCACGTTCACATGTGTAACCATCTTTTGAATATGTCTGTGTCTGAAACCAAATGTTTATACATTTTTGTAAAACTGTACTCATTTTGGGCATTCAACTTTTCATGACTGCTCTGTTTGGAAAGTCCACCCTTATTTTTCAAAAGCCTTCTCTCTTTTCATCGAAACTAGGAATAGGTTTTTCTTCCTTCCCCTTTCTTAATGATATAAGCCTTAGTATTTAATAACTGGGCCCTATTTTTGATAAATATAGCCTTTCATTAAAAGCTTCAGAACTTCTTCTCTAAATTTTAGTCAAACCAGAGTCCCATTCAAAGAAGAGGGGCTCAATCCAAGCCACAGCTCACTCTTTTAACTAAAAACAGATATTATATATTTTTTTAATCTGGAAGGCAATACTTAGCAGAATGGGAGAAAGAAGTTGAAAGTTCAAATTCTGACATGGTAGTGTTCATGTTGTGTGACTTTGAGAGGATTATCACCTTTCTTCATCTCATTTTACCCTCTACAAAAGATAATAATCCCTATCTTATAGATGGAAAAATTAATGTGGTGATTTAAGCCAGGGAAGGGCACAAGTTCCACCTAAACTAAATTCACTAATTAGAGCCATGAGTTCTAACGGCAGGAGCCATGAGGTGCCTATAGGCCACCTGTCAGCTAGTCTCATAGCAAGGTCAACAATAGCTTTATCAAACAGAAGGACTAGATCAGTGTTTCCCAAAGTTTGCTCCTTGGACCTGAGTCCCAAAAGAGGATAAGTCTTAACAAACAAACAAACAAAAATTTCCATAGCCAAGTAAATTTGGGGAACACTATATAATAAATGTCTGTTAGAATGATTTGAAAAACACATTAATATATTAAAGACTCAGTAAAAAGATCTGTTATTGTTTGATCCACATTTATTTGACCTAGAACCCTTTTCTTCAGAAATTATCTAGTTTTCTGAAATAAATAGTTTCTATCAGAAATTAATAAGTTCTGGCTTAATTTAACTATGAACAACATATTTTTTTTTTACATTTCCCCAAGCCAGTGACACATTATCTTGCTCATCTTTGCTTTTATCCCATGGCAGCTTGAAATTAACTTGAGTTGTTTTTTTTTCCTCCACTAATAAATACAGTTTCACTTTCACATTTTTATCACTTCCTATTTAAATATTTAAAGAAGCACTTTCATTTACCTTCTTGCCTTTTCAATTTCTTACCTTTTTACCCAGATAATGTATTAGAAATATCTTAAGGACTTTTGAGGTGTTTTATTTTATAACACTTGGGTATTTGGAAGAAATATTTTCTTCTTCCTATGAGTTTATTTTGCTTTGCTAACGCTATCTGACAGAACTTTACCTTTGCATTTGATGAGGCTTCTTTCAAGGTGTGTTGACATGTCAGTTGATGGTCTAGCAACTCTATTAAAGATTTGTAGCTGTTAAAGTGCTGCTTTTCTAAAAATGTATACAGCACTTGAAAAATCAATCTAGAGAGTTCTATAGTTCAGCCCTCACATCTGTGCTCTAATATCAGTTTTGCTGTCAAAATGAAGTAATTGGAGACTTAGTTGGCCAGAATACACCATTCCCCAATGAGACTGGGATACCAAGGTGTTACCTCACTCTCCAAAGCTGTGAATTTTCTGTTCTACTCAGACCTGGAGCTCTCAATTATTTTACACTCATGATTACACCCTCCTCTACTCTTATTTAAAATTACAAGAGAGTTAAACAATACAACTAAAAGCAAATTTAAATAATCATAAAATTAAATATGCATATTTCCAACATTTTGTTATGCATCTTCTGGAAACTCTGATAAACACCCTGGAACCACATAGGAGGGATAGAGCTATTCATAATTGACCCACATTATCTATAATAGTCTTTAATTGCTGCTAATACCTTTTTCTCTGACATTACCTCCTAGAATTCTTCACATTTATCAATCATTCATTCCTTAGAGTTTTTAAGGCCATCATTTATGTTCTTGTACACTTAATAATTTCAAAGAGTGTATATAAATGAAAGAAAAAAATAAAGTAAGCTCTTTGAATATTTGCCAATTACTAATATTTACTTATTATTGCTTGGCTAATTATGAACATTTCTAATTACTACTCCATCTAGATCAATCAGCATTTTCTAAACTGGTAGTACAAGACATTAGCTATTAAAAAGCATATTCTGTAAGAGTGTTGTATGGTCACATGATCTAGGTATGATCAAAAGAGTTCAGAAACACTGAATTAAACAGAGTCAAACAGATTTCCTTATACTAGGACTTCTCAGATTATTAAATATGCTAATGTTAATTATGACTCTCTAAGAAGAGCATTTAAAACATGATGTTTCTCAGTTTTTTGACCATGAAATTCTTTTATTTTATCATGTATATTAACATATCCCAGAAGACAGTCCAGTGAAAAAGTGACTCAAGCCAAGAACAATGCCTTCAAGAAACCCGGGCTACATCCGGACTCCATGGCGGTTGCCTCAAGTCACAATGAAAGTAAAAAGCAGAACACTATAAGAATTAAAATACTGAAAAATGAAGAAAGAAGCAAAAAGTAACATTGAGATGCTTTTCAAATGGGCTCACAATATGCTAAAATGAGTCACTGAATTTATCATTTAGTGATTTCAAACTTTGAAAGGGCAGAGAAAGTAAATTAGGAGTTTCTTAGATTAAATTAAATATAGCATTATATATTACTCATAAATGGCAAATACAAAACTTATTGTATTATAGTTTTTAAAATAAAATATACTCTTCAGGATACAAAATTTATTCCATTTACTCTTTTTCTGTAAAAAATTATGCCAAAACTTAGAGGCATAAAACAAACATTTTTATTATGCTCACAGAGACTGTGGGTCAGAAATTCAGACAAAGCATAGCTTATTTCTTCTCCTTGATGTTTAGGGAGTGACTCAAATAGCTGGGAGCTAGAAGAGCTGGGGCTTGGGACCCACTTATCAAGATGGTTCTTCACAGCTGGCCTTTGATGGGATGATCAGCCAAGCACATAGACACT
>NW_012098577.1:510360-517135 GCF_000951045.1 Mandrillus leucophaeus | reverse complement strand
ACATTTTTATCACTTCCTATTTAAATATTTAAAGAAGCACTTTCATTTACCTTCTTGCCTTTTCAATTTCTTACCTTTTTACCCAGATAATGTATTAGAAATATCTTAAGGACTTTTGAGGTGTTTTATTTTATAACACTTGGGTATTTGGAAGAAATATTTTCTTCTTCCTATGAGTTTATTTTGCTTTGCTAACGCTATCTGACAGAACTTTACCTTTGCATTTGATGAGGCTTCTTTCAAGGTGTGTTGACATGTCAGTTGATGGTCTAGCAACTCTATTAAAGATTTGTAGCTGTTAAAGTGCTGCTTTTCTAAAAATGTATACAGCACTTGAAAAATCAATCTAGAGAGTTCTATAGTTCAGCCCTCACATCTGTGCTCTAATATCAGTTTTGCTGTCAAAATGAAGTAATTGGAGACTTAGTTGGCCAGAATACACCATTCCCCAATGAGACTGGGATACCAAGGTGTTACCTCACTCTCCAAAGCTGTGAATTTTCTGTTCTACTCAGACCTGGAGCTCTCAATTATTTTACACTCATGATTACACCCTCCTCTACTCTTATTTAAAATTACAAGAGAGTTAAACAATACAACTAAAAGCAAATTTAAATAATCATAAAATTAAATATGCATATTTCCAACATTTTGTTATGCATCTTCTGGAAACTCTGATAAACACCCTGGAACCACATAGGAGGGATAGAGCTATTCATAATTGACCCACATTATCTATAATAGTCTTTAATTGCTGCTAATACCTTTTTCTCTGACATTACCTCCTAGAATTCTTCACATTTATCAATCATTCATTCCTTAGAGTTTTTAAGGCCATCATTTATGTTCTTGTACACTTAATAATTTCAAAGAGTGTATATAAATGAAAGAAAAAAATAAAGTAAGCTCTTTGAATATTTGCCAATTACTAATATTTACTTATTATTGCTTGGCTAATTATGAACATTTCTAATTACTACTCCATCTAGATCAATCAGCATTTTCTAAACTGGTAGTACAAGACATTAGCTATTAAAAAGCATATTCTGTAAGAGTGTTGTATGGTCACATGATCTAGGTATGATCAAAAGAGTTCAGAAACACTGAATTAAACAGAGTCAAACAGATTTCCTTATACTAGGACTTCTCAGATTATTAAATATGCTAATGTTAATTATGACTCTCTAAGAAGAGCATTTAAAACATGATGTTTCTCAGTTTTTTGACCATGAAATTCTTTTATTTTATCATGTATATTAACATATCCCAGAAGACAGTCCAGTGAAAAAGTGACTCAAGCCAAGAACAATGCCTTCAAGAAACCCGGGCTACATCCGGACTCCATGGCGGTTGCCTCAAGTCACAATGAAAGTAAAAAGCAGAACACTATAAGAATTAAAATACTGAAAAATGAAGAAAGAAGCAAAAAGTAACATTGAGATGCTTTTCAAATGGGCTCACAATATGCTAAAATGAGTCACTGAATTTATCATTTAGTGATTTCAAACTTTGAAAGGGCAGAGAAAGTAAATTAGGAGTTTCTTAGATTAAATTAAATATAGCATTATATATTACTCATAAATGGCAAATACAAAACTTATTGTATTATAGTTTTTAAAATAAAATATACTCTTCAGGATACAAAATTTATTCCATTTACTCTTTTTCTGTAAAAAATTATGCCAAAACTTAGAGGCATAAAACAAACATTTTTATTATGCTCACAGAGACTGTGGGTCAGAAATTCAGACAAAGCATAGCTTATTTCTTCTCCTTGATGTTTAGGGAGTGACTCAAATAGCTGGGAGCTAGAAGAGCTGGGGCTTGGGACCCACTTATCAAGATGGTTCTTCACAGCTGGCCTTTGATGGGATGATCAGCCAAGCACATAGACACTTTACCTCACCAGTATGAAGGTCTAAGGATAGTCAGACTTACCAGGTCACCATTCAGTGTTTCAGCAAACAAATCAGAAAACGCATGGTCTTTCATGACCTGGTCTCAGAAGTCACCAAGTATAACTTCTGTCATATTTTCTTGGTGTTAGAAACAGACCCTACATCTCAATGGGAGAACTGTCAAATAATTTCTTTAAACCAGCACAGAAATACTTTACAAGAGGTTCCTAACATTTTCTTCACCAAAAGAACTTCTGGATTTCGTTGCTCAGATCTTTCTAAGATAAAGTGTAGTGGCCTCTTGTGATGCTTTTGGGCAACTCATAATAAACTCTCAAAGAAAACTAACAGTGCTTAGGCATTGGAGCTTGACAGAAATTAAGTATGTCGGGCTGGGTGATTATGTTCATTTTTGTATAAGAGAGAAAATAAACAAATATAAAATATAAGATTTGGTTGAAAAAGTGAGGATAGATTTCATATTTTCTATGAGATATTATCTAAATCTCCTCTATTGTTGATATTAATCAGACTGGTTACCACAATATATTACTAAAAAGCACATATTGTACTGGATTAAAAATTCATATCTGGGTATAACAAATGAATCTTTTATGATATATGAATGAATCAACTCGGCAAGTGGATATATGCATTTGTGTCTTCATTCCATATTAGTCTATTCATCTATTCATGCAGTACTTGTTGACAATCAAGTATTGAGCACTTCCTACTTGCCTGAACTGTGCTGTGCTGAAAACACATTGATAAAATAGTATTGTTAGTTCCTGCCCTTAGACAACTTACTCTAGAAGAATATTTACATATTCACTTATTCAACTCTTTTTTTGGCAATTCGTACCATGGTAGAAGTTTAAAATTTAGATCTGTTAATGAAGTATATGAGTTCTGAGATAGCAGACAACCAAAGAAATGTCTCAAAGAAGTATATTAATGAGCCACAAATAAGTGGTATAGATAGTAATTTAAGTTGACAATAGAGATCTCTTTGTAAATGGTAAACTAAGAAGACTTCACAGAAGCATTTTAGATATTTTTCACTAAAAAGAACTCACTAATGACTAAATATTGGGCATTATTTGTACCAATTTTATATTTTTAAAAGTGTGTGACAACTAAGAATTGTGCCACAACACAGAAAGTACAGACAAATGTTATATGCCTTTAATTTATCTAAACCAAATTATATTTAGTTTCCAGTCTCTACTGGCCAAATTTGGTGAAAATACCATATCAATCATTTTCTGTTCCACTACTACATTCTATTCCCCTATCCCCCCTACCTCCCATATCACATGTGCTCGCTCTCGCTCTCTCTCTCACTTGCTCTCTCTCTCGCTCTCCCCCACCCCCCTTTTCTTACATACTCTATTTCCGTCTCCTCACCTGCCCCATTCTCCTTACTCACCTTATATCGTACCAGGATATCAGAATCTACAGTCTGGAAAAAAAGAGGGAAGTGAGGATGCTCTCAACCAGCAGTCACTCATGATCATTGGTAAAAGAACTCATCGTCCTTGTTAACATGGTTCACTCGGAAGTGGTCAATGCTGCTACTGGCTCAATTCTACATTGTCAAAATTGCCTCTATAGACTTTCTCCTAGCCTGTCATTATTGGGACATATTATCTAACCCCTCAGGACACTTCCACATGAAAAGGCTAGTGTGAATTTTTCTCTAGGGTAAGGAGACCAGAATACAAAAACACAAAAGACTGACTGACCTTTCTCTCCAGAAAATGTGTAATTTTTTTTTTGTTCCATTGTTGGTAAATCTATTCCAGAAAAAAAAAGCCTAAAGAATAGGTAGTAAAATTGTTAATATATTATCCTGCCCCAAGTGATAACTGCACTTTTTCTTTTATTTAAAGGTTATCAACTTTCAGAAAAGAACTACCCTGTTAAAAATTGGAGACTAAAGCACATGAATCTTGAATACTTATTAGCTGCACAAATATGAGAAAAAATATGTAAGTGGCCTTGGTAATAAAATGAAAAGATATTTCTGTTTAGTTATGCATCTAAAATACCTAATATCAATCATTTTATTCTGTTATCATTTTTAAACTATTTAGTATTCACTATAATTCATCCAATCATAATAAATTCATTTGACATTTGCAGATTGTTGCATGAATATTGTCATCCAATTTTTATATCTTACATGATCAATTGCTTACCAATGCTGTAAATTCTTGTTTCCTAATTTGAAACCTGTGAAACAATAGTTTTTAATAATGGACAATATGCACACAGCAGTAATTCTGGGTTTTGTTTTTAACCTTTTTGATGCAGGGAATTGTAACCTACACTGTGTAAGTATCAAAGATTTTCATTGTTATCAACATGTTACTTCAATATGCCTTAAATCTATATCATCGACTGAGGAATATTAACCATATCTTATATTTCCGTAGTCAACCTGCCTTTCCTATTTGTTTTATGAATAAAATATTTAGGCATAATTCTTGGCTAATTATATTAACAACTGATATTATTGGTATAAAAATAACATTGCATTTAAATATGATTTCCCATTTGAGAACTTCATTTTATAGGAAGTTAAAATCATTCCCATCAGGGATGTAACAAAGTGTTTGTTCAAAACACAGAGCAACTAGGATTTAAAAACAAAAAACTATTTTCCAGATTCCATCTTTATGTCCACCTTCATCCCTCATCCTCACTTTATACTAGACTCTGTGTACATGTTAACGACATCTAGCAAAACATGCTGCACAGACTCATGGACTTGGGGAACATTATTGCTCACAAATTCTTTAGTGGTTTTAAAACCTGGTTGCACATTAGAATCACCCAGAGGGGTTTTTAAAAATACTGCTGCCTGGGTCATGCCCCAGGGATTCTAATTTAATTGGTATAGAGTGAGGCCTAAGCATCAGGATTTTTAAAACACTCCCCAGGTGATTCTAATACGCAGCCCAAATTGAGAACCACTGTTCTAAACCACTTGTTTTATAGATGAAACAATTAACCCTATCAGTGACGCATACAAATTTGATGGTAGAATTAATGCTAAAAATCAAGTCTCAAGAATTCCAGTTATTTTTTCACTAACATGGAGGTTTTAAAATGTATTTCCTGAAACCTGTAGTTCCTTGGAGGTATTGCAGAAGCCATGGAAATGATAGGGATGAAAAATCAGATAGAGCTCTGGACCTACTTCTTCCTCAAAAATAGCAGCTATGATTTATATTTTTTAAATGCCAGACTGCTTTGAAAAGTTTCTTATGGGAAAAGAAAGAAAAAAAGAATGAAAGAAAAAAACAGAAAAGAAGTATCTGACTAAAGTTTAAAAAAAAAGTTTCAAACTCTTGTAAATAAACCACTTATACAGTAATCTTTTTCTCAAAAAAGAACGGAAAGAGACAAAGAAAAAAACGTTGTGACCTTCTAAGGATAATCTTGGACCAATGGATAAACTCATATATGCTAAAATGTAAATCTGGGGATTTGATCAGTTTAAATCTAAAAGAATAAAAAGTCCTTAAAACCAGTAAGTAACTACTTTTAACGTCCCAATATGTATTTTGCAGCTCTCAAGGAAGGCTGTGCCCTTCCATAGTGTGAAGTAGATTGAGAATGCCCCTGAGGAACCTAGTTGTGCAAAGGTAAAGGAGCTTTTCAGTAAACTAACAAGAAAGGAAAACTGGGCAGAGTCAGGAGAGGAAGCCAGAAAATATTGTAGAAACAAGGACAAGAAAATTGAAGAGAGAATGCTAAGACTGAGAATGCTGGTTCCCGGTAGAAGTTAGACTAATGCTTCCTTTACATGCTAAATAACAAGGGCATATAGCCTGAGAAGAAGAGAAAGCCTAGAACACTGGCTTCATTGCCATAATCCCTGTCTGGCCAACCTCCATTCATGTATCATTGGACCGGGTGGGGGCAATGAAAACATTAAGCCACAGTGCTGAACGGGACTATTCATCAGTGATGACATCAGCTAAGACTCGATCAGTATTTACCAAAATCTTGCAAGTTACTACTTAACATTTTGTGTCAACAGTTTTATTTATGCATATTTATCTACCCCTTAGATCACCTACCATGTGCCAAAAAATGTATCACTCCGTAAATATTATCTTTAATCCTCACAAGACACTGTAATTGTTATCTTCTTTCTACTCACAGGTAACCTTGGGCTCAAAAAAGATAATTTGTCCAAGGTCACATAGCTTTAATCTGTTTGTATGTTCTTTCCTCTACTATACTATGCTGTTTTATTTTCTCCATAAGACCCCTGAATCAAGTGGAAGTGCCCCCATGCTTCTGAAATGTGTGGACCAGCAGTATTAAACATATATGAAGCTACTTTATGTCCATTAATGGGATTTCATTTTCCTTTGTATCCAGAGACCTAAAGGAAACTGCCATTCTACCATGAGGTAAGGATTAAAATTAGGAAAAAAAGTAATTACGGAAAACATTTTATGACATAGAAAGGCATTTATTCCTGAATGAGTCTTTATAAAATTCTATCAAATTTTATGATCTTTAAGTATTGTAAAGACTCAAGACGTCCTTTTCCATCTAGCTATATAATAATCTTCTGTATATCTACCTTCTAGCAGACAATTAAATGTACTTTTTTAATCCACTTTTTTCCTCATGCAGAATATCTAATAAAATCCAACACTATAATTATCACTCAACGTTTTTAAATGCTAAGTCCTTTCTTGTTAAAAGTTTTTTAAGTATAACGTAGAGGTCTTTTTTTTCTCTCCTGTTTACCAAAGATGCAAGTCTTAACTAATCTCTAAAATAAACCTATCATTGTATAAATCTAAGCTGTGCAACATTAAAATTTTGCTGGATTATATGGTATGTAAAAC
>NW_012098577.1:505627-510310 GCF_000951045.1 Mandrillus leucophaeus | reverse complement strand
TGAGGCCTAAGCATCAGGATTTTTAAAACACTCCCCAGGTGATTCTAATACGCAGCCCAAATTGAGAACCACTGTTCTAAACCACTTGTTTTATAGATGAAACAATTAACCCTATCAGTGACGCATACAAATTTGATGGTAGAATTAATGCTAAAAATCAAGTCTCAAGAATTCCAGTTATTTTTTCACTAACATGGAGGTTTTAAAATGTATTTCCTGAAACCTGTAGTTCCTTGGAGGTATTGCAGAAGCCATGGAAATGATAGGGATGAAAAATCAGATAGAGCTCTGGACCTACTTCTTCCTCAAAAATAGCAGCTATGATTTATATTTTTTAAATGCCAGACTGCTTTGAAAAGTTTCTTATGGGAAAAGAAAGAAAAAAAGAATGAAAGAAAAAAACAGAAAAGAAGTATCTGACTAAAGTTTAAAAAAAAAGTTTCAAACTCTTGTAAATAAACCACTTATACAGTAATCTTTTTCTCAAAAAAGAACGGAAAGAGACAAAGAAAAAAACGTTGTGACCTTCTAAGGATAATCTTGGACCAATGGATAAACTCATATATGCTAAAATGTAAATCTGGGGATTTGATCAGTTTAAATCTAAAAGAATAAAAAGTCCTTAAAACCAGTAAGTAACTACTTTTAACGTCCCAATATGTATTTTGCAGCTCTCAAGGAAGGCTGTGCCCTTCCATAGTGTGAAGTAGATTGAGAATGCCCCTGAGGAACCTAGTTGTGCAAAGGTAAAGGAGCTTTTCAGTAAACTAACAAGAAAGGAAAACTGGGCAGAGTCAGGAGAGGAAGCCAGAAAATATTGTAGAAACAAGGACAAGAAAATTGAAGAGAGAATGCTAAGACTGAGAATGCTGGTTCCCGGTAGAAGTTAGACTAATGCTTCCTTTACATGCTAAATAACAAGGGCATATAGCCTGAGAAGAAGAGAAAGCCTAGAACACTGGCTTCATTGCCATAATCCCTGTCTGGCCAACCTCCATTCATGTATCATTGGACCGGGTGGGGGCAATGAAAACATTAAGCCACAGTGCTGAACGGGACTATTCATCAGTGATGACATCAGCTAAGACTCGATCAGTATTTACCAAAATCTTGCAAGTTACTACTTAACATTTTGTGTCAACAGTTTTATTTATGCATATTTATCTACCCCTTAGATCACCTACCATGTGCCAAAAAATGTATCACTCCGTAAATATTATCTTTAATCCTCACAAGACACTGTAATTGTTATCTTCTTTCTACTCACAGGTAACCTTGGGCTCAAAAAAGATAATTTGTCCAAGGTCACATAGCTTTAATCTGTTTGTATGTTCTTTCCTCTACTATACTATGCTGTTTTATTTTCTCCATAAGACCCCTGAATCAAGTGGAAGTGCCCCCATGCTTCTGAAATGTGTGGACCAGCAGTATTAAACATATATGAAGCTACTTTATGTCCATTAATGGGATTTCATTTTCCTTTGTATCCAGAGACCTAAAGGAAACTGCCATTCTACCATGAGGTAAGGATTAAAATTAGGAAAAAAAGTAATTACGGAAAACATTTTATGACATAGAAAGGCATTTATTCCTGAATGAGTCTTTATAAAATTCTATCAAATTTTATGATCTTTAAGTATTGTAAAGACTCAAGACGTCCTTTTCCATCTAGCTATATAATAATCTTCTGTATATCTACCTTCTAGCAGACAATTAAATGTACTTTTTTAATCCACTTTTTTCCTCATGCAGAATATCTAATAAAATCCAACACTATAATTATCACTCAACGTTTTTAAATGCTAAGTCCTTTCTTGTTAAAAGTTTTTTAAGTATAACGTAGAGGTCTTTTTTTTCTCTCCTGTTTACCAAAGATGCAAGTCTTAACTAATCTCTAAAATAAACCTATCATTGTATAAATCTAAGCTGTGCAACATTAAAATTTTGCTGGATTATATGGTATGTAAAACCATGTTTGTGGGGATTTTTTTTTTGATAGTTGGTATTGATTTGCAATACAATAAATATTCAGATTCCCAGGGATTTAACTCATTTTAAATAGAATATCTTGACTTATCCTCACAGAAAAGTTATCAAGAACATAACAATATTATTCCTTTGTTACAGATAAGGAAACTGGGTTTAAGTAATGTATCCAAGATTAAACAGTTCACAAGAGTAGAGCACTGATTCAAACTCAGGTAGTCTAACTCTAGTGCCCTTTCATGGCTTAGTTTTTCTTCAATGTACAATTTTCACTTCATGTAGCCCCTTCTCTTAATCTACCTTACATTTTTGTTACACCTCAAAGTTTGCACAATATCATCAACTAGAGGACAAAGTCTCTTATTCTTCTTATTATGTTACTCTCTCCTCAGACAGGCTTAGGAGAGAGTGCGAAGCTGTGTGTAGGACTTTGCACAAAACAGGTACCCAATAAATTGAACTAGTTAGATTATTCGTTCATTCATGAATATTTATTAAACATGTTATAGTAAATTCTTAAAATTATATCCTGTCTTGGCATTCATTCTGGATCTTGGTTTAACTTGCTTATACCAGAAACAGGGTTTATTCACCCTTGACACAGTTTCTAGTTCTCCATCTCCTCCCATCTTCTCAATATGTTTTATCTGGATATCTACCTTATCCAACCATCTCCTAGTGACCATCATCCTATAGAACATACAGATACAACCTACTTAACTTCCCCTACTGAGCCCCAAAACGTGCATAAACTGTGCAGATATGCTTCAGTGACCACTATCAGTCACAGCATAGTTCCATGAAACTTGTACCTGCTTACTCTAACCTCACCAACTAATTAGCACTCCCCACAGGAAACCTAGTTAGGTAATGTCCTAGACCCCAATAAATGCCTCAGCCTGTAGATTCATCTCTCTGTGACTCCCAACCTGCTGGCTGAGCTTATTTCTTCAGGAACATTCCCATTACCTTCATCAGTACCCCTCTTCTCTCGTGGATCTGCGAGTAATAAATCACTTGTGTTATTAATATTTCATGTGTTTTTATTGTGTTACCTCCTCCATGTCTCCTCAGACTGGCACACCCAGACCTAGCTTGCCTCCTAATCAAGGCTCTCCTAGATAGCAGCTGTTTTGTCAGGAATAAACTGGACACAGCTCAGACAACAGCCAAAAGGCCATTTGCCAGTTTACCCCCACAAATTGCCATATTTGCCCTTAATAAACAGTTTACTATGAGAGGGGCATGGGGTCATGGGTTAGACACTTAGGCATTAGGCTGTTGGCTAAGATAAAGGAGAATCCCATGAAAGACACATTGTAAAAACCCACAACCACATCCCCTAGAGCCTTGTCAGGGCAGGGCTAGAGGTTATAGCAACTCTGTAGACAGAGACCTCAAGATCAAATTGGGGAGTAATATGATATATGTGTACGTGAAGTCACCATGATATATGATAGAGATAGAATGGTGAGCAATATAGGAATGGCCCTTTCTTACCCTCCTAAATGAATATTTTTATTTTATGACATTATATATAGATCTAGACATAGACGTACATAGATATTTATATAGACATAGATATAGATAGATAACTATATCTGTAGATACATATTAATATATATAATCTAGGTAGTCTCCTGGTTTAGTTGGGGCACTTTTATTAGTATGTGAAAGAAACCCAAGCAAAACTTGCTGAAATTACAATGTAACAATAAATTACTTTTGTGAGAAATACAATAGGTGACTAACTTCAGACACAACTAGATACAGGGCTTCAAAAATGCCATCAAGAAATTTTCTTTCTATTTCTCTCTTTTGGAGCTGCTTTCCTCATTCTCTTTGTTTATTTGTTTTGTTTTGTTTCAATAGTTTTTGTGGAACAGGTAGTTTTTCATTCATCCATACATCCTTTAGCGGTGATTTCTGAGATTTTAGTATACCCATCACCTGAGCAGTGTACACTGTACCCAATAGGTAGCCTTTTATCCCTCACGCCCCTCCCACACTTTCCCCTGTTTTGTCCTTAGAAAGAGGATCACTGGGGGATGGTAGCAAGAACATCCTGTGTCTTATATGGTCCCATATAAGCGCCCCAACTTATATGGTCCCTGCCACAACTCTAGAGGGGGTTGGGGGCATGAGAGGGAAAGTAATTTTCTCTGAAAATTTCAGGCATCATAGTAGCTCTAACAGGCCACGCCTGGATCATACATTTATCTCTAAACCAACCAAAATGGCCAAACTAACTAGCCATATCTTGGTAATGTGCTCATCACCCATCCCTGAATTGGGTGGGAGGGGCAGTTCCTAGAACACTGGACACAGGAAAGCTTAAATACTTATTCCTTTCAAGAACACAAAAGTGTTAACTACTCTACAAATTTACTAAGCAAGAAACAGTTCTCCATCCATATCCTTCAAAGACAGTATTCATTATACAATGATAATTGCCACCAAAAATATTTGTTTTTTAAACATATTCCCTCCTACCTCAAAAGCAAAAGTTTGGATCATTTTATTGCATTGGTAACTCTAACAAGCTCACCCATTATATTAACCCATTAGCCAAAAAAGAGACTATCTCATCAGAAATAGCAACGGACTAGTAGCTAGCCTCTAAACTAATCTATTTATTAAAATTGTTGCATTTGAAAAATATTTTATATAAAATAATCCAAATATGAACAAAATATT
>NW_012098577.1:497607-505577 GCF_000951045.1 Mandrillus leucophaeus | reverse complement strand
TGACCACTATCAGTCACAGCATAGTTCCATGAAACTTGTACCTGCTTACTCTAACCTCACCAACTAATTAGCACTCCCCACAGGAAACCTAGTTAGGTAATGTCCTAGACCCCAATAAATGCCTCAGCCTGTAGATTCATCTCTCTGTGACTCCCAACCTGCTGGCTGAGCTTATTTCTTCAGGAACATTCCCATTACCTTCATCAGTACCCCTCTTCTCTCGTGGATCTGCGAGTAATAAATCACTTGTGTTATTAATATTTCATGTGTTTTTATTGTGTTACCTCCTCCATGTCTCCTCAGACTGGCACACCCAGACCTAGCTTGCCTCCTAATCAAGGCTCTCCTAGATAGCAGCTGTTTTGTCAGGAATAAACTGGACACAGCTCAGACAACAGCCAAAAGGCCATTTGCCAGTTTACCCCCACAAATTGCCATATTTGCCCTTAATAAACAGTTTACTATGAGAGGGGCATGGGGTCATGGGTTAGACACTTAGGCATTAGGCTGTTGGCTAAGATAAAGGAGAATCCCATGAAAGACACATTGTAAAAACCCACAACCACATCCCCTAGAGCCTTGTCAGGGCAGGGCTAGAGGTTATAGCAACTCTGTAGACAGAGACCTCAAGATCAAATTGGGGAGTAATATGATATATGTGTACGTGAAGTCACCATGATATATGATAGAGATAGAATGGTGAGCAATATAGGAATGGCCCTTTCTTACCCTCCTAAATGAATATTTTTATTTTATGACATTATATATAGATCTAGACATAGACGTACATAGATATTTATATAGACATAGATATAGATAGATAACTATATCTGTAGATACATATTAATATATATAATCTAGGTAGTCTCCTGGTTTAGTTGGGGCACTTTTATTAGTATGTGAAAGAAACCCAAGCAAAACTTGCTGAAATTACAATGTAACAATAAATTACTTTTGTGAGAAATACAATAGGTGACTAACTTCAGACACAACTAGATACAGGGCTTCAAAAATGCCATCAAGAAATTTTCTTTCTATTTCTCTCTTTTGGAGCTGCTTTCCTCATTCTCTTTGTTTATTTGTTTTGTTTTGTTTCAATAGTTTTTGTGGAACAGGTAGTTTTTCATTCATCCATACATCCTTTAGCGGTGATTTCTGAGATTTTAGTATACCCATCACCTGAGCAGTGTACACTGTACCCAATAGGTAGCCTTTTATCCCTCACGCCCCTCCCACACTTTCCCCTGTTTTGTCCTTAGAAAGAGGATCACTGGGGGATGGTAGCAAGAACATCCTGTGTCTTATATGGTCCCATATAAGCGCCCCAACTTATATGGTCCCTGCCACAACTCTAGAGGGGGTTGGGGGCATGAGAGGGAAAGTAATTTTCTCTGAAAATTTCAGGCATCATAGTAGCTCTAACAGGCCACGCCTGGATCATACATTTATCTCTAAACCAACCAAAATGGCCAAACTAACTAGCCATATCTTGGTAATGTGCTCATCACCCATCCCTGAATTGGGTGGGAGGGGCAGTTCCTAGAACACTGGACACAGGAAAGCTTAAATACTTATTCCTTTCAAGAACACAAAAGTGTTAACTACTCTACAAATTTACTAAGCAAGAAACAGTTCTCCATCCATATCCTTCAAAGACAGTATTCATTATACAATGATAATTGCCACCAAAAATATTTGTTTTTTAAACATATTCCCTCCTACCTCAAAAGCAAAAGTTTGGATCATTTTATTGCATTGGTAACTCTAACAAGCTCACCCATTATATTAACCCATTAGCCAAAAAAGAGACTATCTCATCAGAAATAGCAACGGACTAGTAGCTAGCCTCTAAACTAATCTATTTATTAAAATTGTTGCATTTGAAAAATATTTTATATAAAATAATCCAAATATGAACAAAATATTTTATTATTTTTTCTAGATTATTTGAATTATAACCTCCCCAAACCATACTACAGTTATAGAAAACCCTTCCTGAACTTAGTTTACACATCCTTAATTTATTATATAAATTAAGGAATAGCATTGGCTGATTCCAAAAATTCTTGATAAAGACTGTCACATTACAAAAGACAAAAGGTGAATTCAAAGTCAGACTGTTTCACATATTAAAATGCTGAAAAGTAAAGTTGTACAAAATACAACTATAATGTGTACAACACACTGGGAGACTAAAATTAACGGGAAGGTCAGGGAATGGGGAGCAAACAGAAGGAACTGAAGTACTCATTAACTTTTTTCACTTTAAGGGACTAAATGTATAAGTAGTAATAAACAACCACCCAGCTGATTATAGAAAAATGGAGAGCAATCAAAGTTTAAAAAAAAAAACAGTGAGAAGTCAAGGTAGCTAAAGGGAATAACTTGGAAACTGAAATGAAATAAAAATAAAGAAAGTAGCTGACAAGCTGGAAAAGATGAGTAGGGAATCCTAAGGGAACAATGAAGGAAAGTGGGGTTTCACAAAATGTAGGGACAGATTTTCTGCTACAGTCAACAGGCTCTAGAGACGTTGACCTAACATTGAGCCTAACGGTTAAAATCAGAATTAAAAGCATCTAGTATCATGTTAGAGTACAGTAGATAAGATCAACCCATAAGAAGAAAATTCCTCAAATATTATAGTAAAAATTGTTTAAATACTAAATTATATATGCATATTGTATGAACTTGGCTAAGTATAGATGCAATACACAGGTTTGTACATGTCACTAAAATAAACAGAAAATGAAACCAAAAAACGCAATTAATAGGAGCCTCTTCTCCTTTAAGGGTTGGGATTATCATCTCAGACAGGAAGGCCTGGATAAGATGAAAAACTCATGTACAAGAAAAAGAAGTTTACTAAAATTCCTGCAAAATAAAGTATAATTCAGATCAGACTTTTATTTTACACATAAACCTAGTATTTTTTTTAAGTGTGGCAGAAAGAATTCTATATGTTCATCAAAGAGTATTTCATTTCACCTCTCTTGCAGTTAAGTGGGGATATATGAATGAGTTCTGTACGGCGAAATGTAAGAGGATGTGATAAATGATACTTTCAGGCTTGGTCCAATAATTTCCTGGGCTACCCTTCGAGTACTTTTGTGCCTTTGTTCTTGCACCCTGAATGACCGCATGAAGCAAAGCCTCTCTGAACCCACAGCAAACTATAAATATTAAATGTTTATTTTATTATACCAATGATATCAGTCTACCCTGGCTAATACACAAACATGGGCCCAGAATTTATTGAACAAAATTGAATTGTTCTACATAAGAAACCCAGATAATTATTGAAGAACTAAAGAGAAACTGAAGGAAGAGTCTCACAGTAAAATTTAAGTCCAGGGACTGATGAGGTGAACCAATCAGTGAGAAGTTAACATTGTTTGAAATGGCAAAGGGGCATTTAACAAAAAGTATATCTAACATAAATTTGAGTTGTATGCTCTGCTGTGTTGCATTGCATGTTAATCCCTCTCTTGGATATCAAATCTTCAGTAAAGTATATCCAATGGAAAGACTTTTAAAAATATTATCTTGGGAGTGAAGGAATCTAATCAGGGTGGTATCTAACAGGCAACATAAGGAAATAAAGGAGCAGTATGCACAGGATGTGAAATGTATAATGAAGATTTAGAATTTAGTAACAGCAAGAATCTACCACCTGGGGGAATGAAGAAAAATCTTATTTTCGCTTAGTTCATTATATTATAATTGTACATTTAGAAGTCTTTAATATATTTTAGATGTGATATACTCTATTTCTAGCCCCTAATCCTTAAACAATATTTGGCTTATAGTAGGAAATCAATACATGTTTGATGAACAAACGAAAGATTTATTTCAATAGACAATGTTTAAGGAGATATCTGAATGATGATACATTTGTCCTGATAATGGCAACATTAAATTAACAAAAACATTTCTGCTGGGCAATCCAAATGTAGATAATCTTTAAAACAAGGTATATCATGTCCACATAAAATTATACTCATTACTCTTCTTAATCATCCTAGCTTCTACCAGTTCTTAGTAAATAATTATTCCTGGAATATTCCTACATGACATTTAAAATATTGATTATAATGGTTAAATTATTAAGGCATAATTTGAAATTACCTTCCAAGTAAAGACAAATGATTAAAAATGAACATCAACTTTCACTACTTTCCTAAACCCCATTAAAATGACAATAAAGGGACTTTTAAGATATAAACCCAGAGGACTTGGGGAGAATAGGAAAGGAGACAATAGAAACAAAGTGTTAGAAGCTAAAAAGCAGATGGTTGAGAAAGAACTAAGGAAACAGAGTGCTAAGCAAGTGTTGGAGGGCAAAATCAATAATCAACCTGATTCACACTGGAAAATCACCAATCAAGTATTGGGGGCATCAAGAAGCTATAGACACTGAAGTAAAGAAATAGTGACTAAAGTAAGAAAACCTGGTTTAATATCTGTTTAAAAGACAGAACAGTCTTGCTGTATTCAGAAAGTTAACTACCTCTACCCACATATCATGGCAAACACTGATATCTGATCTGGAAATGGCAACTCAAAGGGCTCTCTGTACAGGAAGATGCAATTCCACTTGATAAGAAAGCAGGGCAGTTAAGTGAAAAATGTATACTGTATTCCAGGATCCTTCAGTCCTTTTTCATCACTCAGATCTCAAAATATTGGGATCCACGCTTTTAGTCTCCATGCTGGACATTGGAAGAGTCTTCTCTGGAAAATATGAATAGATTAAAAAATACTAGTAAGGCCTCCAGTTTCTTATCTGGCATGTCAGGAATGTAGAAGTCAGCATTCTATCCTAACAAGAAAAGAAATTCAGAACAAATAGAAAAATCAAAAATTCTTCTTAGGTGTATTAGAAAAGTGAAGTCACAGGTCACACCATTTCCCCCAAAATTGGAGAAACAAATTGATGAATACAGAGAATCACAACTTGCCAGAGCAGAAACCCACCTTCATAGGAACCAGTACCAATGCAGGAAAAGCTGAACTGTAGTTCACAAACTGCTGGAGGCTCAGAATAGACAAGTATGAGAGATGAAAACTCCAGATGGACCCATTTATAGGACGACCCTAACACTTATGTGAGTTCTACCTCCAAGACCTCTACCAGGTTCTCACAATGAAGATCAGAGAAAAATCTACTTTGGCTTCCTACAAGAGGAGGAGGAAAGAAATCATTTTTAAATGCACCATAGCAAGCTGTTCTTGTTAACAAAGCCTGCCTTCAAAAAAATTATTTTACTAGAGCCCAATCTATTAGGTTTTTATCAGAGCCTGATTCACCTGAAAGAAGAAAAATACTCAACTGCAACTGTTCTAGCTTTTCCTGTGAAGGCAGAGATTTACCCCCACTCCAGTCCCCTATAGCCATCCTGTACCATCTAATGAGGTGAAAAAAGAACAAACTGAGAAGCATTTGTGAAGTTCACAGCCCATTGGCACAGACTCTATAAAAATCTGAAACCTAATCATAGGACTGCAGAGCAATTCCCCTACCTCACACTTTACTACCACATCACTAAAGGCCTATTGACTGCAGTTCCTTGTATCCAGTACATCATGTCCACCTTTCAAAGAAAAATTACAAGGCATACCAAAATGCAAAAACACAGTTTGAAGAGACAGAGCAACATGAGAACCAGACACAAATACAGTAGTGATGTTAGAATTATCACATCATGAATTTAAAAGAAGTATGATTAACAAGCAAAGAAATCTAGTGGAAGTAGACAACATACAAAACCTAATAGATAACGTAAGTAGAGAGATGAGAATTCTAAAAACGAATATTAAAAATGCTAGAGTGTACAAAAAATACCATTATAACAGAAATGAAAAATACCTTTGATAGGCTTATTAGTAGAAGATATAACTGAGGAAAGAGTATCTGAGTTTAGCTTGGAAAGACATAAAAACTTCCAAAACTATGAAACAAAGAGAAAAGAGTCTTAAAAGAAATGGAACAGACTATCAAAGAAGTGTGCAACAACTACAAAAGATATAACTTACATGCTATGGGAATGCCAGAAAGATAAGAAACAGTGAAGGTAAAAGAAGCAATATTTGAAGCACTAATAAATGAGCATATTCCCCAATATGGCATCAAACTACAAACCACAGATCCAAGAACTTGAGAGAAAAAAAAAATAAGCAAGATAAATAACACAAAAAAACTACATCCACTCATATCATATTCAAACTTTGGAAACTCAAAAGATAAATAAAAATATTAAAAGAATCCTGAAGAAATAAATAATTTACCTGTAAGGTAACAAAGATAAGAATTACACCCAACTTCTTCTTTGAAAACATGCAAGCCAGAGGAGACTGGAGTGAAATGTTTAAATTATTGAGAGAAAAAAGCAACAAACCTAGAATTCTGTATTCTCAAAAAAAAAAAAAAAAAGTCTTCAAATGTAAAGAAGAAATGAAGACTTTCTCAGAGAAGTAAACATTGGGGAATCCAGAGTGACATCAACAGAATAGCAGAGTAGGAGTCTGCTGTCTTCTTTCCCATTTAAAAACATCAATATTGATAACAATCCACAGATGGCAGTATCTTTGTGGGAGCCTAGACATCTGGAGAGATATCCCAGCACCCTGTTAAGGCAAATTTTCAAGAATAAATACATTTAATAGAGTAAGAAGAACAGTTTCAGTTTGCTTGCATTACTCCTTCCCCCAGGCATCACAGCTCAGTGCCAAGAAAGAACTTGTATTAATCCATTTTCACACTTGTATTAATCCATTTATCAGGTATGATAAAGACATACCTGAGACTGGGCAATGTATAAAAGTAAGATGTTTAATTGGACTTATAGTTCTAGGTGGCTGAGGAAACCTCACAATCATAGCAGAAGGCAAGGAGAAGCAAATCACATCTTACATGAATGGCAGCAGGCAGACAGAAAACTTGATTTCTTATTTTTAAAGCCATCAGATCTCATGAGACTCATTCACTATCACAAGACCAGCACAGAAAATACTTGCCCCCATAATTCAATCACCTCCCACTAGGTTTCTCCCATGACATGTGGGAATTGTGGGAGTTACAATTCAAGAAGAAATTTGGGTGGGACACAGCCAAACCATATCATTGAGCCCCTGGCCCCTCCAGAATATCATGTCCTCACATTTCAAAACCAATCATGTCTTCCCAACAGTCCCCCAAAGTCTTAACTCATTTCACCATTAACTCAAAAGTCCACAGTCCAAAGTCCAAAGTCTCATCCAAGACAAGTCCCTTCTGCCTATGAGGCTATAAAATCAAAAGCAAGTTAGTTACTTCCTAAATACAATGGAGATACAGGCTTTGGGTCAATACAGCCATTCCAAATGGGAGAAATTGGCCAAAATGAAGAGGTTGCAGGTCCCATGCAAGACCAAAATCCAGTGGGCAATCAAATATTAAAGCTTCAAAGTGATCTCCTTTCACTCTGTGTCTCACATCCAGGTCATACTGATGCAACAGGTGGGTTCCCATGGTCTTAGACAGCTTTGCCCCTATGGTTTTACAGGGTATAGTTCCCCTCCTGGCAGCTTTCATGGGCTGGCATTGAGTATCTGGACCTTTTCCAGGTGCATGGTGCAAGCTGCCAGTGGATCTACCATTGTGGGGTCTTGAGGATGTGGCCCTCTTCACATGTCCACTAGGTGGTGCCCCAGGGGGGACTCTGGGTGGGAACTCCCACAGCATATTTCCATTCTGCACTGCCCTAGCAGAGGTTCTCCATGAGAGCCCCACTCCTGTAACAAACTTCTGCCTGGACATCCAGGTGTTTCCATACGACCTCTGAAATCTAGGTGGAGGTTCCCAAACCTCAATTCTTTCTTCTGTGTACCTGCAGGCTCAACAACACGTGGAAGCTGCCAAGGACTGGGGTTGCACCCTCTGAAGCCACAGCTTGAGCTATACCTTGGCCCCTTTTAGTCACAGCTGGAGT
>NW_012098577.1:490653-496917 GCF_000951045.1 Mandrillus leucophaeus | reverse complement strand
GACTACAGGCGACCGCCACCTCGCCCGGCTAGTTTTTTTGTATTTTTTAGTAGAGACAGGGTTTCACCGTGTTAGCCAGGATGATCTCGATCTCCTGACCTCGTGATCCACCCGTCTCGGCCTCCCAAAGTGCTGGGATTACAGGCTTGAGCCACCGCGCCCGGCCATGCTGTGAAGTTTCTAACAGGCTCTGGAGACATTTTCCCCATTATCTTGTGGATTAACATTACTCATTATTTATGCAAATTTCTGCAGTTGGCTTGAATTTCTCCTCAGAAAAATGGGATTTTCTTTTCTACTGCATTGTCAGGCTGCAAATTTTCTGAACATTTATGCTCTACTTCCCTTATAAAACTGAATGCTTTTAACAGCACTTGAGTCACCTCTTGAATGCTTTGCTGCTTAGAAATTTATTCCATCAGATACCCTAAATCATCTCTCAAGTTCAAAGTTCCACAAATCTTTAGGGCAGGGGCAAAGTGCCACCAGGCTCTTTGCTAAAACATAACAAGAATCACCCTGCTCCAGTTCCCAACAAGTTTCTCACCTCCATCTGAGACCACCTCAGCCTGGATTTCATTGTCCATATCATTACCAGTGTTTTGTTCAAAGCCATTCAACAAGTCTCTACGGAGTTCCAAACTTCCCCACATTTTCCTGCCTCTTCTTATCCCTCCAAATGTTCCAGTCTCTGCCTGTTACCCAGTTCCAAAGTCACTTCCACATTTTCTGGTATCTTTTCAGCAGCAGCCCACTCTACCAGTACCAATTAACTGTATTGGTCTGTATTCATGCTGCTGTTAAAGACATACCCGAGACTGAGCAATTTACAAAAGAAAGAGGTTTAATTGGAGTTACAGTTCTACATGGCTCGGGAAGCCTCACAATCATGGTAGAAGGCAAAGAGGAGCTAGTCACATCTTACATGGATGGCAGCAGGCAAAGAGAGCTTGTGAAGGCAAACTCTTGTTTTTAAAACCATCAGATCTCGTAAGACTCATTCATTATCACAAGAACAGTGCAGGAAAGACCTGCCCTCATAATTCAATCACCCCCCACTGGGTTCCTCCCACAACATGTGGGAATTGTGGGAGTTATAATTCAAGATGAGATTTGGGTGGGGACACAGGCAAATTATATCAGAATTCATTGGCCCATTTTTCCCACAGAAGAAAGTGAGAGCATGGTGAGGACTCACTTGCCTTCCCCAACCATGAGGAACAGTACCCAAAAGATCCACTTCTTGCTTGACCCACTCAGAAGTCTGAAGAGATCAGAATGACTGAATACTCTGGGACAATTAGTAGCAGGAAAGGGGACAAAGACTCAAAACAATCAGAGTGTGGATCTTAACAAAGGCCTGAGTTTTTTATTAACTAATTGTGACCTCTACCAAGACACTTGCCCACAGTCCTCATAGAACATGTCACCTGAGGTCTCCCCCAACAAGCTTAAGTATATCTCTGGTTCCAGTCACATCCTCCCCTTCTCTCCCATAGTCAATACTTTGTGTATGTCTTCACAGACAGCATGTGAAACAGTGCATGACATGCTTGAGCACACACAGACAGCTGACTCAACTCTGCTGGACTGGATAAGTGCTTAACCTTCAACACTTTGGGATTGCACCATGGAAAATAAATGAGAGGCTCTCAGCACCTGGCCTGGTTTTGTGGGATCAAGAAAAGGCACAGAATCCTAAGACTTCCTCCAAAAGAGGGAACAAAAAGAGTGAAATGGGTTCATGTATGACAAATGTCCGAGTGACAAAAAAGAAAATAGGAGATATGAGAGATACAAAAGAGAACTGTTTTTAAAAACTATAGCTGCAATAATTTCTTTATGAATGCAAACTATAAAATGATGTAAATTATGGTATCACTAACATAAAACGTGAAAGGCAGGAGAAGTAAAAGGGTAGAGCTTTTGTATTTCATTAAAGTTAAATTGTGACTAGCTTATAATAAACTGTTATAACTATAAAATGTCTTATGTAAACCTTATAATAACAACAAAAATACTCTAGTGGATACATAAAACAGGAATAAAAGCATACTCATAAAAAATTATCAAATCACCAGAGAAGATAGAAACAAAGAAATTGTAAAATGGTAAGAAAACAGTTGTAGTGGCAATAGTAGATTCTAGTTAATCATTTTAAATATAAATAGATTAAATTATCCAATTGAAAGACATAGAGTAGCTAAATGAATTTTTAAAAGAAGGCACAACTATCTGTTGCCAACAAGAGACTCACTTTACCTGTAAAAAGACACATAGGCTAAAAATAAAAGGATGGAAAGAGATATCTCATACAAATGAAAGAGAGCAGGGGAGGCTAAATTTGTATAAGACAAAATAGACTGGGTCAAAACATTTCACGAGACAAAAGGTTACAAGAGGTCATGATAAAGGGGGTAAATTCATCAAGAGGATATAACACTTGTAAATATATAGAGACTCAACATGGGAACATATATATATGTTTTATATATATGTCATATATATGTTTTATATATATGTTATATATATATAAAGCAAAAATAAACAGAATTGAAATGAGCAATAGGCAGCAATATGGTAACTGTCAAATCCACCACATATTTAAAGAAGAGTTAATACCATTCCTTCTCAATCTCTTTGAAGAGGATGAAATACTTTAAGGCTCATTTTATGAAGCCAGCTGTGATGGTTAATACTGAGCGTCAACTTGATTGGACTGAAGGATGCAAAGTATTAATCCTGGCTGTTTCTGTGAGAGTGTTACCAAAGTAGATTAACATTTGAGTCAGTGGGCTAGGAAAGGCAAACCCACCCTTAATCCGGGTGGGTACCATCTAATCAGCTGCTAGTGTGGCCAGGATATAAAGCAGGCAGAAAAACATGAAAAGGGTAGACTGGCTTAGCCTCCCAGCCTACATTTTTCTCCCACGCTGGATGCTTCCTGCCCTCAAACATTGAACTCCAAGTCCTTCAGTTTTGGAACTCAAACTGGCTTCCTTCTCCCCAGCTTGCAGATGGCCTATTGTGAGACCTTGTAATCATGTGAATTCCTTAATAAACTTCTATATATCCTATTAGTTCTGTCCCTCTAGAGAGAACTTAAGTGGTTTCAAGGAGTTAGAGGGGAGGGAGAGATGAATAGGTCGAGCACAGAGGATTTTTAAGTCAATGAAACTTTCCACATACTTTAATAGTGGATACATGTGATTACATGTTTATCAAAACTCAGAACGAACAACACTAAGAGTGGATCCTAAATGTAAACGATCAACTTTGGGTGATGATGATGTGTCAATGTGTTTATTCACTGTGACAAATGTAGCACACTTGTACAAGATGCTGAGAATAGGGGAGTTGTATGGGTGGGCATATGGGAATTCTCCATATTTTCTCTCTGTTTTGCTGAGAGCCTAAAACTGCTCTTAAAAAATAAGTCTGTTTTTAAATGTATTAAGTGACAAAAGGCTTATGGTAGTGGTTCTACACACTGTACCAGCAGCTGTTGCACCAGAAATACCTGAATGAAGATACTAGGATTCAAGTGTCTCTATTCTTTGCCAATCAAGAAAAACTACAAATCTAAAATTCCGTTTTTGGTAGCTTCATAAAAATTGGAGATAAAAGCCAAAGCCCAATGAAGTCAGACAGTCTAAAAATCACCTTTATACACAAATAATAAATCCGGATTTCAAAAGGTAAAACTAAATCAAAGGTAAATCAGATATAAATAATCCATATTTCTAAATCTGATGATCCATGGAACCTCAAACATTGAACTTGGTCTCAGAATGCCAATACCCCAAGGTTCCTAGCAGAAGAATGTGAAATTTCCTTTGCAGAAAACTACTATTATCCTAGCCTTCAAATATTACCTACAAACAATTTTTAAAATTCAAGGATCAGCACATAGTCAAAAACATCAGCCCTTCTATTTTAATCATAAAACTTTTGCTATCCCTACATAAAAACAAACAAGATATTTTGGGATCTCATTTACCTAGCATAGTTAACATACCCACCAGCCAGAATGAAGAGTCTTACAATACTTGAGGCATTTGGTAGAGTTACTCAGAAGTGAGTCATTACTTAGTGAGAAAGAGGGGACTAAATTAGTCCTACAATAAAGCTTGCTCAACACTCAGGTTAATAAAGCATAAAAGGAAACCTCAAAAGTATCAAACTGATCTACAAGTATCTTAACTGACTGCCAGAAAAAATACCAACTCTTTAAATTAACACATTCAAATCCAGCACTGAACAACATAAAATTCACATTGGCTGGCTTCCAATACAAATTATCAGGTATGCAAGGAGGCAGAAATATATGACCAATAACCTGGAGAAAAATCAATGATAGAAAGAGACTCAAAAACAAGAGATGCTGGAATTAGCAGACAAAAACCTTAAAAAAAGTTTTGCAAATACTGTAAACACAAATGTACCTTAACTTATGATGGGGTTACATCCAAAATAAACCCTTTGTAATTTGAATGTATAAGTCAAAATGCATTTAATACATCTGAGCTACCAAACATTGTTTGGCCTAGGCTACCAGAAACATGCTCAGAACACTCACATTAGCCTACAGTTGGGCACAATAACCTACCACGAAGCCAATATTACAATAAAGTGTTGAGTATCTCATGTAATTCATGTAATTTAAGGAGGTACTACTGAATTCATAACACTTTCATGTGATTGTGAAGTTGAAAAATCATAAGTTGAACCATCATAGTCAGGGACTGCCCATGCCTTCAAAGATATGAAGAAAAAAAGTAAACATAAAGAAGAAAGAAATTGAAGAGATAAAACGACCCAATTGAAATTTCTAAAAATGAGGAAAAAAATTGTCTAAATAAAAAAAAAAAAAAAACGCTCCAGAAAAGATTACATCAAATTAGACACTGCGAAAGTAAAGATCATTGAAATTGAAGACATGACAATTGAAACTATTCAAAATGACATACAAAAAGAAAACAGGAACTTTAAAAACAAGTAGTGTAATCAACTTTTAGGACAATATTAAATGATCCAACAAAAGTATTACTGGAGAACAGAATGGGGGAGGAGAAAAATATTTGAGGAAATAATTAGATGAAATTTTTCATATTTGATAGAATTATAATTCCACTGAACATCAAAAAAAAGCAGAATATCAAGGCATACCAAGACATAATCTAAATACTGAAAAATGGTGTTTTATAAAGCTGCCAATAAAAAGACATTATTATTTATTTATTTTTTTGAGACGGAGTCTCACTCTGTCACTCAAGCTGGAGTGCAGTGGCACCTTGTTGCCTCACTGCAACCTCCACCTCCTGGGTTCAAGCAATTCTCCTGCCTCAGCCTCCCAAGTAGCTGGAATTACAGACATCCACCACCATGCCTGGCTAATTTTTATGTTTTTAGTACAGACGGGATTTCACCATATTGGCCAGGCTGGTCTCAAACTCCTGAACTCAGGTGATGACTCGCCTCAGCCTCCCAAAGTGCTGGGATTACAGGCCTGAGCCACCACATCCAGTTAAAAAAGACATTATTTTAAGGAACTATGAAGGGTCTGAGATTTTATCCTTTTTAATAACCAAAGAAGTTATCCTTCCACAGTTTCCTAGATGTTGAAAGAAGACATAAACTTCTGGGTCACAAAGGACTCTTACCACACTGCCGGCAGCATGACCTTCCTGTTTACATAACTTCTCTTTGACCCCAAGTCCCAAAAGATGATTCAAAGGTGAGCTCTGGTAGATGTTGCACATATAGTAGGTTTTATGTCACAGCTGAGGAACCATGAGTTCAGGAAATCTCATCTCATAAGGAGGTTGCTAACAAAACTACCCCACTTTTGCATCAAAGGGGAACATTACATTTATTATTTTGGATAGCAAACAAATCTGCCTTCCACCTAGATAGATACTATTTTTCAAATCTGTATTCCAAGATAGTTTGAAACAAAACCTGTTATATATGTGCAGAAATAGAAACATGAGAGACCCAAGGAAAATTATCCCCCAACTATATCCCCCACATCCCCAAATTTCTCACTGTTTTGACTTTTAGAGAATTTCCTCATAAATATGCCACTCATGAAAAGCAGCAGTCTACAGATTCAAGGATCCCAAAGGATCTGAAACACACAGATGAATGAATAAACAATACATATCTACATATATACGCTAAAAATTCATATCCAGGAACATCAAAGAAAGACTGCCAAAAACCATAGTCAAAGGCACAGCCTTTTTTTTAGTAAATTTTTTT
>NW_012098577.1:475520-490253 GCF_000951045.1 Mandrillus leucophaeus | reverse complement strand
CCAGTAATGGGATGGCTGGTTCAAATGGTATTTCTAGTTCTAGATCCTTGAGGAATCACCACACTGTCTTCCAGAATGGTTGAATTAGTTTACAGTCCCACCGACACTGTAGAAGTGTTCCTATTTCTCCACATCCTTTCCAGCACCTGTTGTTTCCTGACTTTCTAATGATCACCATTCTAACTCATGTGAGATGGGATCTCATTGTGGTTTTGATGTGCATTTCTCTGATGACCAGTGATGATGAGCATTTTTTCATGTGTCTGTTGGCTGCATAAATGTCTTCTCTTGAGAAGTGTCTGCTCATCTCCTTCGCCCACTTTTTGATGGGGTTGTTTGATTTTGTCTTGTAAATTTGTTTGAGTTCTTTGTAGATTCTGGATATTAGCCCTTTGTCAGATGAGTAGATGGTAAAAATTTTCTCCCATTCTGTAGGTTGCCTGTTCACTCTTATGGTAGTTTATTTTACTGTGCAGAAGCTTTTTAGTTTAACTGGATCCCATTTGTCAATTTTGGCTTTTGTTGTCATTGCTTTTGGTGTTTTAGACATGAAGTCCTTGCCCATGCCTATGTCCTGAATGGTATTGCCTAGGTTTTCTTCTAGGGCTTTTATGGATTTAGGTCTAAGATTTAAGTCTTTAATCCATCTTGAATTAATTTTTGTATAAGGTGCAAAGAAGATCAGGCAGGAGAAAGAAATAAAGACATAGTCTTAAAAGAAGCCAGAAAAAATAAAGTCATCCAAAGAGTTTCCAATTAATAGTTAATTTCGCAATTACAACAATGGAGACCAGGAGGCAATTGAATGATATCATCAGTATTTTAAAAGACATTTCTGACAAGTTTGTATTCTATACACAGAAATAATAGTATCCAAGAATGTAAAAGAAATACAAACAATTTTGGACAAAAATGAGAGTTTTCAACCAGCATATCCAGATTTAAAGGTATACTCCAATCAGAAGACAATGATCCCAGGTAGAAGTTAGAAGATGTAAGAAAAAATAAAAATCAACATAAATATTAACCATATAGGTAAATCTAAATAAACATTAACTCATTGTTATGTTGAATTGTGTCCCCTCAAAACAGATGTTGGAGAACTAACCCCACAGTACCTCAAAACATTACCTTATTTGGAAATAAGGTCATGACCGATGTAATTAATTGAGATCAGGTAATGCTGGAGAAAGGTGGGCCCCTAATCCAATATGACTGAAATCCTTACAGGAAAACAGGAGACATAAAGAGATAGATTCACACAAACAGAAGAAAGGCAACTATGTGAAGGTGGAGGCAGGAATTTGGGATTTGGGCTAATCATAAGTGAAGTAAATGTAATTGAAATTACACCTCAGCTCCAAATCAATTTAAGTCTAAAAGAAATATGAGTGATCCTAACCACCCAACAGAAAAGAGGTTTTGTACTCTCTGAAAAATAAACAGAACAAAATTCATACTTTAATCTCTGCATTCATTTGTACATAGTATCAAGACTAGTATATTAAGAAAATGAAGAATAGCCCAGATATTACCTATAATCAATAGAAAAAAAGTCAATAAAAGCAAACAGAGATGACACAGTTATGAAAATTGGTAATCAAAGGCTTTAAAAAAAACTATTATAAGTATGTTTACAGGAAAAGACATATATAATGAATGAGGCCATGGCGTATTTCAGGAGAGCAATAAATATTCTTAAAAAGCAAATGGAAATTATGGAACTGAAAACTACAATGCACGACATAAAAAATTCATTGGAGGATCTTAAAAAAAACATAATCTATAAAAGTAAAGAAATTAATAGGACTTACTCAAATTGAAGAAGATATAGTAAAGAAAATTAGCAGCAGTGATCTAAGAGAAAATATTAAGTAGATGAGATGCCTTGGATACAACTTCTCAACTGCTGTTTCTCCTAATCCATTGTATCTCTTATATAGAATGGCTAAACTTAAAACAGCCAACAATGCCAAATATGTGATAAAAGTGGAACAAGTAGAACTCAAGGAAGTGGACCTACTAGAACTCTTATACATTGCTGATGAAAATAGAAATTGGTACAGCCACTTTGAGAAAGCATTTTGATCTACTAATAATATGTAGTGTTTATTAATATAGAGCATGCACAATTAAAATGAGAAAGTTGTTATTGCATGCAACAATAAAGACAGCTTTTTAAAACATAATGTTTAATGAAAAGCAAGATAACAAAAGAATACATACTACATTTTTCAATTTATATAAACTTCAAATATGCATATATGATCAATCATGAATTGTACAGAAATTAAGTTAAAACTGTGGTTAGTTACATATAGGAGTGTTGATTGGAATGAGGCATAAGATAGAATTATAGGGTGATGGAAATGTTATATTAATTGGAATGGTAGTTACATAGATGTTTATCCATAAAAAAATCTTAATAATTTTTACTTATTTATATTTTTTGTATTTAACTTGTACCTCAGTAAAAAGCTATATTAAAGAAAATTAATGGATAATATTAGAAATGCCAAATTAAAGTGAAGAGAAAGTGTTGTAAACATATTTTAAAAGCAACTGCATTTTTGCATACTTTGTAAAAAATTTATAAAAGCCACAAAGATTAGAGAAGCCCAATCAGCAGCTACCCATAAGCAGCTACCCATAAGCAGCTACTCAAAGCTCTTAGAGAACCCCTTCTAACATTTTTACAACACAATGTAATGTTACTAGCTGAGACTACCCTCGATAGTCTTAGTTTTGAATACCTAACTTTTTATCAACAGTCTAATCCCACACCATAAAACCTCCTTGTAAACATTATTTTAAGACAAATGTCCCATACTTGTAAATACTATGTTATATAACTATTCTCCTAAATGGGAGCATTTCAGTTGTTTTCAATTTAGTTAATTCTTAAGTAGTATGGCAATAAAAATTGCACATATACATTTTTTTCTATAGTTTGCATTATTTCCTTGGAATAAATTCTCAAAGATAAATTAAGTCAGGGTGAATCATATGAACTAAAGGCAGAAAGCATATACATACTCTAGATGCTTACTTTTCAGAGTTAGTTTTCCTAGCCGTAGTCATGGCACTCTTTGAAAAGCTACATAAACACTGCTAAAAATTAGTAATGGACCAAAAATATTGTTATATCACAAATTAGATTGGACTTATTTCTTGAATTCAGTAAAAGGAATCAGAAATGTTAATTATTTATCTTGTCGAATAGATTTTTCGAGCCCCTCTAGTATTTGAAATAATCTATTTTGAGTACCTGGCACAATACACCTACACACACAAAGCTGGCATCTCATTCCAAATGTCTAAGATGGCACAATCACTAGGCTTTTCTATTTGAGAAAACGGCAGTATTTCTCAGTCCAAAGAGATACCGGGAAGATGTCTCAGCAAAACATAAAGAACACGGATATATGTTTTTCCTAAACACCTTGTGCTACCCTGCTTGCCTATGATAACCAGTTTTTCACAGTGAAGTTGCCAGTCCCAGATTATTCCTTCTTGAAATACAATTGCATCCTAGATTGCTAATAGTTGAGACATCAATTGAATCATAGGCCTGCCTAAATGTCATTTCAAGAGGCACCCTTCCAAGATAGCAAAAGCTACGATATTGATTTAAAAAAAGAAACTGCTGAAGTTATTGTAATAAAAAATGATAAATCTATGTGTGATCTTTCCAACAGACCACCAGCTTCTGAGTTCACTTTTATGTTATATTCTGGAAACAAAGAGATGGTATTTTACTAATCGTATTTTAAAATACATGATACAGTAACCTAATTTTAAAATATGGTGCTCTCTGAAAAAATAAATAGAATCTTGACACAAATTAGAAGCCAAGAAATAAATGCAAATGCATGTAGAAACTTAGAATATTATAAAGATGAGGCAATAACGGATTATTCCATAAATGGTATTATAAGACTGGAGAGTCATCTGGGGAAAATAATTTCTCACACCTCATCCTTTACACCAGTAAACATTCTAAAATATAAACATTTAAATGTAAAAATAAAACCATAATAGCTCAGAAGAAAACATGCAGAAAAACTTTTATAACCTGGGAATGGAGGCCTTTCTCAGTATAAAAAACAAAGAAGTTCAAAGAAAAGATAAATAAATTGATCCTAATTTTAAAAATAAAGTCTCTATTTCCAAAAATGTTCTATCAAGACTATCAACAAAATCAAAAAGTGAGAAGATATTTGTAATTCACATTACAGAAAACAAAGTAATTTTTTCTAATATACAAAAAGCTTTTACATGTTGACAACAATAATGTCAAAAAATAGAAAACATAGGCAAAGACTATGAACATACATTTGACAGAACTGTAACTACAGATGGCTTTTAAACATGTGAAAAGACACTGATGAAGGAAAAGATATTAGAACTGTACACCTTACCTCCAGGGCTTATCATTATTCACAAATAATGGAAAAGATGGCGTTTTAGGGTCACATATAATATTTGTAATTTGCCCTTCCATTAATGTTCGGGGCATGAAGTGAGTCTGTGGGATCACTCATACTGAATGTAACTGAAAAGAAGACATTAGAAAACTTTGTCAGAATTACAGAAGAAGAAACTTTTGGCTAGGTTAGGTTAGGCTTTTGTTTGAGGCCATTTTAAAAAACACATTATTAACAAATTCTAAAATGTACAAAAATGACAATAATAATCACCTGAAATCATACCCAAAAGTGATTAGAGTGAACATTTTAATATAATTTTTCCTGAATAACTTTTGGGTAAATAATGAAATTAAGACAGAAAACAGTAAGTTCTTTCAAACTAATGAGAACAAAGATAAAATATATCAGAATCTCTGGAACACAGATAAAGCAGTGATAGCATTTGGCTGTGTCCCCAACCAAATCTCATCTTGAATTACAGAATGTGGGAATGTTTGGAATTTGAGGCTTGTTGAATGGTTTTGACCAAAATGCTGATTTGGACAATGAAGTCCAAGTTGAGGTAGTCTCAGATGGAGATTCAAAACTTGGGAACTGGAGCAAAGGTGAATCTTGCTATGCTTCAGCAAAGGGACTTGCAGCATTTTTCCCCTGCCCTAGATATTTATAGAACTTTGAACTTGAGAGAGATGATTTAGGCCATCTGGTGGAAGAAATTTCTAAGCAGTAAAACGTTCAAGAGGTGACTTGGGTATTATTAAAAGCATTCAGTTTTATTCATTCACAAAGATATGGTTTGGAATTGGAACTCAAGTTTAAAGGGGAAGCAGAACATAAAGGTTCAAAAAACTTGCAGCCTGACAATGTGACAGAAAGGAAAAAAACATCTTCTGAGGAGAAATTCAAGCCAGTAACTTATTACTCACACAAGTATTGAGGAGCCAAATGTTAATCACCAAGACAATGGGAAAAATGTCTCCAGGGCATGTCAGAGACCTTCACTGCAGTTCCTCCCATCACGGGCCTGGAGGCCTAAGAGGAAAAATGGTTTCTTGGGCCAGGGCCAGGCCCTCGCTCCTGATGTGTGCAGCCTAGGGGCTTGGTGCCCTGCATCTGAGATGCTCTAGCCATGACTAAAATGGACCAAAGTACAGCTCAGGTCATGGCTTCAGAGGGTGCAAGCCCCAAGCCTTGGCAGTTTTCACGTGGTGCTGCACATGCAGGTGCACAGAAGTCAACAACTGAGGTTTGGGAACCTTTGTCTTGATTTCAGAGGATGTATGGAAATGCCTAGATGTCCAGGCAGGAGTTTGCTGTAGGGGCAGGGTCTCATGGAGAACCTCTGCTAGGGCAGTGCAGAATGGAAATATTCAGTTGAAGCCCGACACAGAGTTCCCACCGGGGCACTGCCTAGTGAAGTTGTGAGAAGAGGGCCACCATCCTCCAGACCCCAGAATGATAAATCCACTGACAGCTTGTGCTGGCACCCAGAAAAGCCATGAACACTCAACACCAGCCTGTGAAAGCAGCCAGGAGAGGGGCTGTACCCTGCAAAGCCACAGGGGCAGACCTGCTCAAGACCATGGGAACCCACCTCTTACATCAGTGTGACCTGAATATGAGACATGGGGTCAAAGCAGATTATTTTGGAGCTTTAAGATTTGATTACCCTGCTGGATTTTGGAATTGTATAGGGTCTGTAGCCCCTTAGTTTTGGCCAATTTCTCCCATTTGGAATGATTGTATTTACCCAATGCCTGTACTCCAATTGTATCTAGGAAGCAACTAACTTCCTTTTGATTTTAAAGGCTCATAGGCAGAAGGGACTTGTCTTGTCTCAGATGAGGCTTTGGACAGTGAACTTTTGAGTTAATGCTGAAATGAGTTAAGACTTTGGGAGACCGTTAGGAAGGCATGATTGGTTTTGAAATGTGAGGACATGAGATTTGGGAGGAGTCAGGGGAAGAATGATATGGTTTGACTGTGTCCACACCCAAATCTCATCTTGAAATGTAGCTCCTATAATTCCCATGTGTTGTGAGAGGGAACTGGTGGGAGATAATTGAATCATAGGGGCAGTTCTCCCATACCATTCTCATGGTAGTGAATAGGTCTCACAAGATCTGAAGGTTTTACAAGGGGAAACCCCTTTCACTTGGTTCTCATTCTCTCTTGTCCGCCACCATATAAGGCATGCCTTTCACCATTCACCATGATTGTGAAGCCTCCCCAGCCACACGAACCGTGAGTCACTTAAACCTCTTTTTCTTTACAAATTACCCAGTCTTAGGTATGTTTTTCTCAGAAACATGAAAATGGACTAATACAGGCAGTGTTAAGAGGGAAATTTATGGCACTAAATACCCACATCAAAAAGTTAGAAAGATCTCAAATTAATCTAACACTATAACCAAAAGAACTAGAGAACCAAGAACAAACAAATCCCAAAGTTAGCAGAAGACAAGAAATAACCCAAATCAGAGCTGAACTAAAGGAAACTGACACACACACACACACACACACACACACACACACACACCACTTAAAAGATCAACGAATCCAGGAGCTAGTTTTTTGAAAAAATTAATAAGATAGATAGACTGCTACCTATACTAATAAAGAAGAAAAGAGAGAAGATTCAGAAAAACACAATCAGAAACAACAAGAGGGATATTGCTACTGATGCCACAGAAATACAAACAACCATCAGAGAATATTATAAACATCTGTATGCATATAAACTAGAAAATCTAAAAGAAATGGATAAATTACTGGACATATACACCCTCCTAAGACTAAACTAGGAAGAAACTGAATCCCTGAATAGACCAGTAATGAGCTCTGAAAAAAAAAAAAACCCACGACCAGACAGATTCACAGCTGAATTTTATCAGATGTACAAATAAAAGCTGATACCATTCTTACTGAAAATATTCCAAAAAATTGGGAGAAAGGACTTCTCCCTAACTTATTCTATGAGGCCAGCATCATCTTGATACAAAAACCTGGCACAGATACAACCAAAGAAAAGAAAACTTTAGGCCAATATCCTAGATGAACATAGACACAAAAATCCTCAACAAAATACTGGCAAACCAAGTCCAGCAGCACATCAAAACCTTTATCCACCATGACCAAGTAGGCTTCATCCCAGAGACGCAAGGTTGGTTCAACATATGCAAATCAATTAATGTGATTTATCATATAAACAGAACTAAAGAGAAAAACCACATTATTATCTCAATCGATACAGAAAAGGCTTTCAATAAAATTCAACATCCATTCGTGTTAAAAAACATTCAATAAACTAGGTATTGAATGATCATACTTCAAAATAATAAGAGCTATCTACAACAAATGCATAGCCAACATCATATTGAATGGGCAAAAGCTGGAAGCATTCCCCTTGAACACTGGCACAAGACAAGGCTGCTCTCTTCACCACTCCTGTTCTAATACTATTGTAAGTTCTGGCCAGGGCAATCAAGCAAGCAAAAGAAATAAAAGGCATACAAACAGGAAGACAAGAAGTGAAACTATCCCTGTTTGCAGACAACATGATCCCATATGTAGAAAACCCTATAGTCCTAGCCCAAAAGCATCTTAAGCTGATAAACAACTTCAGCAATGTCTCAGGATACAAAATCAATGTGCAAAAGTCCCTAGCAGTCCTATACACCAACAACAGTCAAGCCAAGAGCCAAATCAGGATAAAACTCCCATTAACAATTGCTGCAAAAAGAATAAAATACCTAGGAATATAGCTAACTAGGGAGGTGAAAGATCTCTACAAGAAGAATTACAAACCACTGCTCAAAGAAATCAGAGATGACACAAACAAATGTAAAAACATTCCATGCTCATGGATAGGAAGAATCAATATCATTAAAATGGCCATACTGTCCAAAGCAATTTATAGTTTCAATGCTATGTTTATAAAACTACCTTTGAGATTCTTCACAGAACTAGAAAAAAAAAAACTGTTTTAAAATTCACATGGAACAAAAAAAGGAGCCAGAATAGTCAATCCTAAGCATAAAGAACAAAGCTAAAGGCATCATGCTACCCAACTTCAAACTATACTACAGGACTACAGTAACCAAAACTGCAAAAAAAAAAAAACAAAAAAACAAAAAAACAAAAAACCAGACACATAGGCCAATGAAGCAGAATAGAGAACCAAAAAAATAAGATTGAACACCCATAACTATCTGAGCTTTGAGAAACCTGACAAAAACCAGCAATGGGGAAAGGATTCCTTATTCAATAAATGGTGCTGGGATAACTGGCTAGCCAAATGCTGAAGATTAAAACTGGACCCCTTCCTTACACCACATATACAAGTTAACTCAAGGCGAATTAAAGACTTAAATGTAAAACCCAAAACTATAAAAACCCTGGAAGATGACCTAGGCAATACCATTCAGAGCACAAGCACAAGCGAAGATTTCATGACAAAGATGCTGAAAGCAATTGCGACAAAAGCAAAAATTGACAAATGGGGCCTCGGGGTAGTGGCTCACATCTGTAATCCCAGCACTTTGGGAGGTTGAAATGGGTGGATCACAAGGTCAAGAGATGAAGATCATCCTAGCCAACATGGTGAAACCCCATTTCTATAAAAATTAGCTGGGCGTGCACCTGTAGTACTACCTACTCAGAAGGCTGAGGCAGTAGAATTCCTTGAACAAGGGAGACGGAGGTTGCAGTGAGCCAAGATCGTGCCACTGCATGCCAGCCAGAGCGAGACTCTGTCTCAAAAAAAAAAAAAAAAAAAAGACAAATGGGATCTAATTAAAGAGGTTCTACACCGCAAAAGAAATTATCAACAGAGTAAACAGACAATCTACAGAATTTTTGCAAACTATGCATCCAATGGTCTAATATCCAGCATGGAACTTAAAAAAAAAGTTACTAGAAAAAAAAAAACACCATTAGAAAGTGGGCAAAGGACATAAACAGACACTTTTCAGAAGAAGACATGCATGCAGCCAACAATCATATGAAAAAAGCTCAACATCACTGAGAGAAATGCAAATCAAAACCACAATGAGATACACCATCTCACACCAGTCAGAGTGGGTACTATTAAAAAGTCAAAAAATATCATTCTGGCAAGGTTGAGGAGAAAAAAAAAAGAACACTTACACATTGTTGGTCAGAATGTAAATTAGTTCAACCATTGTGGAAGACAGTGTGGTGATTCTTCAAAGACCTAAAGACAGAAGTACCATTCAACCCAGCAATCCCACTACTGGGTATATACCCAAAGGAATAAAATTGTTCTCTTATGAAGATTCATGCACAAGTATGTTAATTGTAGCAGTATTCACAATAGCAAAGACATGGAATCACCCTAAATATCCATCAATGATAGACTCAATAAAGAAAATATGGTAAATGCACACAGGGGAATACTATGCAGCCATTAAAAAGAATGAGATCATGTCCTTTGCAGGGACATTATTGGAGCTGAAGGTTCCTTAGCAAACTAATACAAGAACAGAAAACCAAATATCACATGTTCTCACTTATAACTGGCAGCTAAATGATGAGAACACATGGACGCATAGAGGGGAACAACACATACTGAGGATTATCAGAGGGTGGAGGGTGGGAGGAGTGAGAGGATCAGGAAAAATAACTAATGGGTGCTAGGCCTTATACGTGGGTGATGAAATTATCCGTACAACAAATCTCCATTAACACAAGTTTTCCTATGTAACAAACCTGCACATGTACCCCTGAATTTAAAATAAAAGTTAAAAAAAAAAAAAAGAATGAGAAGTTGGAGGAGGGAGGCTGATTTTGGGTTTTTTCAGAGGAATATGTATGTATCTGTTGGAGAAACATACATTTTTTGGCCTTCTATTTCCTTTCCATGCAGAGAAGTTTTCAAAAATTAGCATTTGCAGTTTCTCTTCCACATGAGGTCAAGCAATTTACTTGATAGGTGAGTTTGAACACAGAATTGGCCATGGGTAGCTCTACCCCTTCACAGCTTCTCCACTTCCCTGCAGGAAACACTTATTCTCTTTGCTCTCTGCCTTGCAAAAAATTACCTGTTCCAGTGGGTAAAACTTGTAGCTATTCCAGTATGCCTATGCCTGAGCAGGGAAGCTGCACTCTAAAGTAAAGGATTGGAAAGCACATCAAAATCACCTTCTAAACCAGCTTTCATCAGTAATTAAATTGCTACTTTGATCCTGAGGTGTCTGCCTCTTCTCATTAGAATTGAACTTGAAAGGTGAGGAAAGTTGTAGGCCCTCTAAAACTCCAACTTCATCTGTCACTATAACACATGTTTCCAATTCACAAAGCAATCTTATATCCATTATCTTATTTGATTTTCACAATAATCCTTAGAAGTTAGAGGGAAGATATTAATATTTATTGAGTGAATCCCTGCTGTTTGTCAGAAATGTGCCAGAAGATTTACATTTTTATACCTTAATTAATTCTCAGGACTTTAAAAAATTGAATTTACCCTTATTGTAAAGATCAGAGAACGGGGTATCAGAGAGGCAAAATGATTCGTCTAAGATATACAGGTGATAAGTTGCAAGACTCAAGACCAAATAAACTGTAAAAGCCAGGATGACGTCCTTCACCCACTTTTGTATTCCTAGGTCCTGGTCATATTCTTGGCATACAGAAGGCATTCAATAAATACAGTTGAGTGAATTAGTCCAATTCCATGCTCTTTCCACTGCATCATGGAGGAAGAAGAGGGATTGTTTCAGACTACCAAACTCAGGAAACCTTCACGCTACGATATCATGTGGGGACTGGCAGGGAAAGGGTGACATAAGGCTCATTTCTGAAGATGGTTATTGAAATGTTATGAGGCTGTGTGTGGTACAGCAGAAAAACGGAATGGGCCATGAAATTCTACACCTAGTATTTCATAGGGGTCTTGTCACTACTAAAGCAGTGGGATCTTTGACAAATCATTCACTTGCTATCATCCCAAATTCTCTGATCTGTAAAAGCAAACTGTTACACAAATCATCTTGGAAGTCATTACAACAACTCTACTATTCTATCAAAATGTGAGGCTCAAAGATCAACCTGCAAAAGAACAATTGTTGTTGTTTTCTAAAGAACAAAGATTATATTTATTGTACAGTTGTATGCAGGAATAAAAACTGAACACATAGATACAGGCATCTGTGGTTTTGTATATAATAGTTTTCACATGTCCACAAGTCTATAAGCCCAGAAACTACTGAAGACAGGAAGACAAAAGACATTAGTCCATAAAATCAGAACAGTCTAACAGGATGTTCTAGCATACATTCTGATTTCAAATGTGTTCCAAAGGAAGGCGTGACTTAGAGCTGGCAGTTAACACTAAGCCGAACTAAGACCAAATAGAAAAACAATTTTTGCCTGAGGAAAGTGAAAGACATATTATCTACTTTTTGACTTTACCTCTAATTTGTGCCTCTTATACATGCCTCCCCACTCTCCTCCTCCTGCCACACACACACACACACACACACACACCCACCCCCACACCCACACACCGCAAAAACCATTTTGTCCTGGACACACACCAGTCAGTCAAAACATTTAAAAAGATAGGAAAAAACTAAAAGAAGCAATCATTTTCTTTTTCACATCTGACAATGCCCAAGCAACAGGTGACAATGAAGGAAATCTGCAATGACATGCATTTTGCTACATCTTTGCTGACCTGAATCTTTCACAGTCAGAAAGAAAATAGGTAATGTCCCCCATTAACAGAAAACAAGCTTTAAAAATTGCTTCAGGTTACCACTATCATTATTATGCTATATCATTTTTAAGATGTAGATTTAAGATCCAAAATGACAGCAGAACACATATGTCAAAAAATATTCTATTTACTGGTCTGACTTTTGATCTGCAATAGGTTTAAAACCACAATGTTCTAGAAAAAATAACCCACAAAAATACATTATTTAAGCTCATTATTATCCACACTCAAGGGTATATAAATAAGTGCTTGTTTACTGGATACCAATTTTGGCCATACTATTTCAAAAAAGTAGCAGCAAAGGAGTATTTCTTACTAGGTAGGAGCCAACTATATAGTCTTACTAATATTCAAAAGGAAATTGGGAGGAAAGGCTCAATGTATTATAATTGTTAGACACAGGTGCTAAATATATCTTAAAAGTATTAAGCTAGCACTTACAGAACAAACTGAAAAATCTGGGTATGCTGGTGACCCATCTAATATTGATATGTAATAATTATCATTTAGTCCAGCAGAACTTTATAGTCCATACTCTGTCTACTCACTACTGAAAAATCTGAGCCTGCCACCAGTTATCTGGCAATAATATCAAAAGTGTCTTACTTCTGCTTCAGCAGCTTTACAATTATGTAACCAGGATTTTAAAAATAATTTCTTACATTTGTACTGTTCAACCTTCAAGGCACTTTTACATATATTACCTAGAATTACAGAATATATAACTAAAAGAGACATTAGGTAAAATCTTCTAAAATCACCTTATTTGGCAAAGCATTTAATTCAATAAATACCATTTGCATACTTACTATATAGGTGCTATTCTGTGGATAGAGAGAAAAACAAAATATATGCAGATGCTGTCTTCATGATATTTACCAACTCGTCCAAGCTCTAGTTTATAAGTGTGAGATCCAGGACTTGTAACCAGGATCATTTACTCATAACTCTCTTCATTATTTAGCACGCCCTTCTACTCTTATTTGGTTCTTGCTATGGTCTGAAAGTTCATGTCCCTGCAAAATTCATACATTGAAACCTAATCACCACTGCAACAAATTAACAGGTGAGTCCTTTAGGAGGTGATTAGGTCATGATGGCAGAATCCTCATGAATGTGATTTGTGCCCTTATAAAGGAGTCTCAAGAGATCTTATTTGCCCCTTCCATCATGAGAGGAAACAACAAAAAGGCACCATTGATGAAGTAGGGAATAAAACCTCACCAGACACTGAACCTGATGGCACCTTGACTTCTCAGCCTCCAAATATTTGAGAAGTAAATTTCTATTGTTTATAAGCCACCCAATCTAAAGTATTTGCTATAGCAGCCCCAATAGATTAATACAGTTTTCTAAACCACATGGCCACCATTATTTTCATTCTACAGGTAAGGAAACAAAGGTCTGCAAAATTTACGTAGTAAGATCAAAATTATGATCTGTGAAAGCCTTATTTTATCCCATGTTTTTAGACTCCTAGTTCGGTGTTTTTTTAAACTACACTGGAGTGGCAAGTAATACTCTATGACAAGGCAAACTCAAATAATTTGGCAGTAGCTGCATGAACTGTATAAAGAAGCAATTGGCAGCTATATCCAATGTTATCAAATTAGGATAAAAAGGGAACATTATGAAAAATTGTTAATGTAATAAACAAGAAAATATAAAAAACATTATGCAAATAAATGTGAAAATTGGATGAAATGGAAGAACTCCTTGAAACTTATAAAATAGCAAAGCTGACATAAGGAAAGCATCTCTGAGTAGTCATTTATCAATTAAATTTAATGTGATACATGAAAATTAAACAACATAATCCAGACCAACCAATGGGTTAAAGAAAAAAATAAAAAATATCTTGATATAAGTGAAAATGGATACACAATATAATGAAACTTACAGAATACAGAAAAAGTAATTCTGAGAGGAAAGTTTATAGCAATAAACATCTACATCAAAAAAGAAGAAAGACTGAATAAATCACCCAAGATTACACTTCAAGGAACTAGAAAAAGAACAAACTAAGAGAACAAATTCGTATAAGGAAAGAAATGATAAAGATCAGAAAGAAATACATGAGGTAGAGACTAGAGAAACAATAGAAAAGATTAGTAAAACTAAAAGTTAGATTTTTGAAAAGAAAACTGACAAGCCTTTAACTAGACTAAGAAAGAGAGAAGACTCAAATAAATGTAATCAGAAATGAAAGAGGAGACATTTCAACCAATACCACAGAGATACAAAGGATTATAAAAGAATATTATGAATAATTATACACCAAGAATTGAATAACATAGAAGAAGCAGATAAATTTCTGGACACATACCACCTACAAAGACTGAATTATGGATAAATAAAAATCTGAACAGGCCAATAATGAGTAAGAAGATTGAATGAACAAGAAAAGTCTCTCATAAAGTAAAGCTCAGGGACTGAAAGTTTCTTGACCAAAATCCACCAACATTGAAAGAAGAACTAGGCCGGGCGCGGTGGCTCAAGCCTGTAATCCCAGCACTTTGGGAGGCCGAGACGGGCGGATCACGAGGTCAGGAGATCGAGACC
>NW_012098577.1:472791-474929 GCF_000951045.1 Mandrillus leucophaeus | reverse complement strand
ACTTCCAAACTCATTTTAAAAGGCCAGCATTATCCTGATATCAAAGCCAGGCAAAAATACAAGAAAAGAAAAATACAGGACAATACCCTTAATTAACATATATGCAAAACTTCTCAACAAAATGCTAGCAAACCAAGTTCAAAAGCATATTAAAAGTATCATTCACCATGATCAATGGAGATGTATTCCCTGGGATATAAGGATGGATGAAAATACCCAATCCTATAAATGTAAGACACTATGTTGACAGAAGGAAAGATAAAAATCATATGATCATCTCAACAGATGCAGAAAAGGCATTTGATGAAATTCATCACGCTTTCATGATAAAAACTCTCAATAAAGTAGGTATAGAAAAAAATGTACCTGAACACAATAAAAGCCATATATGACAAACCCACAGCAAACATAATATTCAACATAGTCGAAATATTGTCCTCTAAGATCAGGAACAATACAATAATGACCGGTCTTGCCACTTTTATTCAATATAATACTAAAAGTTCTAGCCAGAGCAATTAGACAAAAGAAAATAAAAGATATTCAAATTGGAAAGAAAGAAGTTAAATTAGCTCTGTTTACAAACAGCATGATCTTATATATGGAAACTCTAAAGACTCCACCAAAAAACTGTTAGAACTATTAAACAAATTCAGCGAAGTTTCAACATACAAAATCCATATACAAAAATTAGTAGCATTTCTATATGCTAACAGAGAATCACCTGAAAAAGAAATTAAGAAAACATTGCCATTTATAATAGCTATAAAAAAGACTTAGAAATAAGTTTAACCAAGGACATGAAAGATTTGTGTACTGGAAACTATAAAATACCGATGAAATAAGTTGAAAACAAACACAAATAAATTGAAATCTGGGGTTTATAAATTGAAATAATATTGCTAAAATTTTTATTCTGGCCCAGAGTGACCTACAGATTTAATACAATCTTTATCAAAATTTCGGTGACATTTTCCACAGAAATAGAAAAAAATCTATCTAAAATTCATATGGAACTACAAAAGATCCCAAATAGGCAAAGCAATGTTGAGCAGAAAGGAAAAAGCTGTAGACATCACACTACCTGACCTCAAATATAATACAAAGCTATTACAATCAAAAAAGCATAAAGAGTGCTGGAATCAGAACAGACACATAGACCAATGGAATGGAATAGAAAGTCCAGACATATTTACAGTCAATTGATTTTCAAAAAAAAGTACCAAGAATAAACAATGGAGAAAAGACAATCTCTTCAATAAATGGTGTGGGGACAACTGGATATTCACATGCATATACAAAAATCAACTCAAAATAGATTAAAGATTTTAAGACCTGAAACTATAACTACTAGAAGAAAATATAAGGGAAAACCTCCATGACATTGGTCTAACCATATACAAAATCTTATACAAAATGATATACACCACATACAAAATACACACCATATACAAAAATCACACCATATACAAAAATCAACTCAAAATAGATTAAAGATTTTAAGACCTGAAACTGGAACTACTAGAAGAAAATATAAGGGAAAATCTCCATGACATTGTTCTGAGCAATGATTTTTTGGCTATGACCCTAAAAGCACAGGCAACAAAAGCAAAACAGACAAACAGTATTGCATCAAACTTAAATGCTTCTGCACAGCAAAGGAAACAGAGTAAGGAGATGACTTAGAATGGGAGAAAAAAATTTTCAAATCATACATCTGATAAGGGGTTAATAACTAAGATACATAAGGAACTTAATTCAATAGCAAGAAAACAAATAACCTGATTTAACAATGGGTAAATAAATTTTATAGACATTTCTCAAAAGGAAACATATGACCAACCAGTATACGCTCAACATCACTAACTGTCAGGGAAACAGAAATCAAAACCACAATGGGATATCATCTCACATCTGTTAGAATGTCTGTTATCAAAAAGACAAATAATAACAAGAGTTGGCAAGAATGTGTATAAAAGAGAACCCTTGCACACCGTTGGTGGGAATATATATTGGTAGAGACTTTATGGGAAATAGTATGATGGTTCCTCAAAAAATTAAAAATAAAACTATCATGTGATCCAACAATCAGCTTCTGGGTATACATCTAAAGAAAATGAAATCAATATGTCAAACAG
>NW_012098577.1:466224-472741 GCF_000951045.1 Mandrillus leucophaeus | reverse complement strand
AAAAAATCTATCTAAAATTCATATGGAACTACAAAAGATCCCAAATAGGCAAAGCAATGTTGAGCAGAAAGGAAAAAGCTGTAGACATCACACTACCTGACCTCAAATATAATACAAAGCTATTACAATCAAAAAAGCATAAAGAGTGCTGGAATCAGAACAGACACATAGACCAATGGAATGGAATAGAAAGTCCAGACATATTTACAGTCAATTGATTTTCAAAAAAAAGTACCAAGAATAAACAATGGAGAAAAGACAATCTCTTCAATAAATGGTGTGGGGACAACTGGATATTCACATGCATATACAAAAATCAACTCAAAATAGATTAAAGATTTTAAGACCTGAAACTATAACTACTAGAAGAAAATATAAGGGAAAACCTCCATGACATTGGTCTAACCATATACAAAATCTTATACAAAATGATATACACCACATACAAAATACACACCATATACAAAAATCACACCATATACAAAAATCAACTCAAAATAGATTAAAGATTTTAAGACCTGAAACTGGAACTACTAGAAGAAAATATAAGGGAAAATCTCCATGACATTGTTCTGAGCAATGATTTTTTGGCTATGACCCTAAAAGCACAGGCAACAAAAGCAAAACAGACAAACAGTATTGCATCAAACTTAAATGCTTCTGCACAGCAAAGGAAACAGAGTAAGGAGATGACTTAGAATGGGAGAAAAAAATTTTCAAATCATACATCTGATAAGGGGTTAATAACTAAGATACATAAGGAACTTAATTCAATAGCAAGAAAACAAATAACCTGATTTAACAATGGGTAAATAAATTTTATAGACATTTCTCAAAAGGAAACATATGACCAACCAGTATACGCTCAACATCACTAACTGTCAGGGAAACAGAAATCAAAACCACAATGGGATATCATCTCACATCTGTTAGAATGGCTGTTATCAAAAAGACAAATAATAACAAGAGTTGGCAAGAATGTGTATAAAAGAGAACCCTTGCACACCGTTGGTGGGAATATATATTGGTAGAGACTTTATGGGAAATAGTATGATGGTTCCTCAAAAAATTAAAAATAAAACTATCATGTGATCCAACAATCAGCTTCTGGGTATACATCTAAAGAAAATGAAATCAATATGTCAAACAGGTATCTGCATTACTTTGTTCATTGCAGCATTATTCACAATAGCCAAGACACATAAGCAACCTAAATGTTCATTGACCGATGAGTAGATAAACAAAATGTGGTATGTACAGACAATGGAGTATTATTCAGCCATTAAAAAGGAGGAAATTCTGTCAGTTGTGGCAACATGGATAACCTGGAAGGCATTATGTTAAGCCAAATAAGCCAGGCACAGAAAGACAAATACCACATGATCTCACTTATGTGGAATTTGTAAAAGTTGAATTAAAAAAAGCAAGAGTAGAATGATGGTTAACAGGGACAGAGGGTGAGGGTGGGGGTAGGATAGATGATGGTCAAAGGGCACAAAATTTCAGCTAAATCAAAGGAATAATTTCAAGTGATCTACTGTACCCTATGGTGACTATCATTAATAACAATGTATTGTATTCTTAAAAATCATTAAGAGTAAATATGAAGTGTTTTCACCACAAAAAGTATAGAAAGTAATGAATGTTAATTACCTCAATTTACCATTTTACAATGTATACACATATTTCAAAACATCATATGGTACACAATAAATATATATATAATTTTTGTCAATTAATTTTCAAAACTAAAAATAAATATTTTAAAAACTAAGACAAACTAAATGTAGCTTGTAATTAAAACCTTTTTCACAGATGACCATTACCTACTCTATTAGTCTGTTTTCACACTGCTATAAAGAACTGCCCAAGACTGGGCAATTTATAAAGGAAAGAGGTTTAACTGACTCACAGTTCAGCATGGCTGGGTAGGAGCTGGCTCAGGAAACTTACAATCATGATGGAAGGCGAAGGGGACTCAAGGCGCCTTCTTCACTAGGCTGCAGGAAGAAGAATGAACACAGGAAGAACTACCAAACACTTATAAAATCATCAGATCCTGTGAGAATGCACTCACTATCACGAGAACAGCACGGGGGAAACCACGCGGTGATTCAATTACCTCCACCTGATCTCTCTCAACACGTGGAGATTATAAAGATTACAACTCAAGATGAGATTTTCGGTGGGGACAGAGCCAAACCATATCACTTACCTTCCACTTTAATCAGCCAATTAAAGAACATAATATTTGGAACAAGTGTTTTTTTTTTTTTAGACGGAGTCTCGTTCTGTCGCCCAGGCTGGAGTGCGGTGGTGGCGCGATCTCGGCTCACTGCAAGCTCCGCCTCCCGGGTTCCCGCCATTCTCCGGCCTCAGCCTCCCGAGTAGCTGGGACTACAGGCGCCCGCTGCCACGCCCGGCTAATTTTTTGTATTTTTAGTAGGGACGGAGTTTCACCATGTTAGCCAGGATGGTCTCGATTTCCTGACCTCGTGATCCGCCCGCCTCGGCCTCCCAAAGTGCTGGGATTACAGGCGTGAGCCACCGTGCCCGGCCGGAACAAGTGTTTTTAAGACTATTCAAAAATGAAACTTGACAGGAGGCCTGACATCAAAACATTTGTTTTGTACGGGGAGATACAAAACAAATGGGATGAGCCCCACTCTTGCTCCAGCTTACTACCTTTAGAGAGCTTCCAGGCAGCAGTTCAGAGAGGGGAAATCCTGGCAGAGCCCAGGGGACTCCTTGAGTTGAGGAGACCGTGCTGAAAGTCTGGGAATACCAAGGCAACTGGAGTTTTCTAGTAAGAGTACCAGAGTGTAGAAAGCAACAGAGAAAGAAATTCAGAGAACTTCAGAGTACTCAGCTGAGTCTGATCAGCAAATTCATTGAGGAAATTGCCTGAGGCCAAGGAGAAAAGCTGAAAGGGTTAGAGATAACAATGTCAGATGCTTACATAGAACCAGGAATAGTGTCTCTTTTCTCCAAGAAAACTGGAAAAAATAATGATTCATGGGGCAGTGAGTAGAGTACACTCAAGTGTTTTATTTCAGTAGTGAGAAATAATTAACCCTGAATGAGTATGGTTCTGGTCCACACTAACAAATCTTGAAAGTAATAGCCAAAAGAACCAAACTGTTTCCAGGTAATTTAACTGCATCTGGGACAAAAGCTCAAGAGTATTTACAACAGCAACATAGTACCAATAAAGGAATAATTGCAATATATGACATCCAATGAAAGATAACCAGTTATGCTAAAAAGCAGGGTAATATAATCCATAACAAAGAACAAAGCAATCAATGGAAACCAAAAAACAATCAATTGAAACCAAACTAAAACTGTTAAAATTAACAGATGAAATTCAAACATTAAGGATAACTGTATTCCCTATGTTCAAAGAGTTAGAGATACAGAAATACAAAAAAGAATCAAATTGAAACTTCCAGAGATGAAAATCATCATTTTATAGAATTTTCAAAAATGCAATAGATGAAATTATGAGCAGGTTTTAAAATATAGCAATAGAAAATACCAAAAATGAAACAGAAAGAATAGAGGATTTTTAAGAAAATGAACAGAGAGAATCAGCAAACTCCTTTACAACTTTCAGCAGCATACTATATGTACAATGAGCAGAAAAGTCACAGACTAGCAGGAAAAAAAACAGCAAATTAAATAGATACATACGTACGTATGTAAGTATGACAAAGGTTAAAGAGCACATGACAAGATTCTTAACATCATTAGACACTGGGGAAACACAAAATCAGGATGAGATATTATAACATAACTATTAGAAGGGCTAAAACTTAAAAGACTGATCATAACAGGTGTTGAGAAGGATGTGGAAGAACTGAAACTCTTATATACAGCTGGTAAGAATATAAAATGGCACATTTTCAGAAAACAGTGTAGACTTTCTTAAAGTTTATATATACATCAACCATTTGATCTAATCATTCTCACCTAAGAAAAAATGAAAGCAAATGACCGTACAAATACTTGTACATGAATATTCATAGCAGATTTATTTGTAATAGGCAAAAACTGGAGTCAACCCAAAAAGAGGTAAATAGGTAACAGTGTTTGAAGAAACAATGCAAAGGAGGTAAATAGATAATCTGTGTTATACCTATACAATGGAATACTACTCATTGGCAAAAACGAACAAACTACTGATATTGATACACATAACCTGAATGAACATTTAAATGGTTATGTTGGATGAAAAAAGCCAGGAATAAAGAGTATGTACTACTGTGTAATTTCACTTACAAAAAATTATAAAGATGCATACTAATATATAGTGACAGAATAAATGTCTTTACTGAAATCAGAGAAGCGGAGGGAGGAATTTCAAAGGGGATGGATATGTTCACTATCTGGATTGTAGTGATAGTTCCACGAGTATGTATGTATCTCAAAACTTACAAAATTGTTTTGTAATTTCTGTAATGTAATAAATGTCAATTATACCTCAATAAAGCTTTTTAAAAATTCTCACAAAGAATACTCCAAGCCCAGATGGCTTCCATAGTAAATTCTATCAAACATTTAAGGAAAAAAAATACAAATTTCACACACACTTTTCCAAAGAATACAAAAAGAGAAAATACTTCCCACTGCTCGTAATATCAATATATCTCTGATATAAAAATCTGGAAACAACATTACATAAAAGGAAAATCACAAGCCAATACCTCTTAAAAACATAATGTAAAACCCTAAACAGATATTTATGAGTTGAATTCAACAACATATAAAGTATATATCATTACCAAGAAGGAGTGCAAGGTTGAATTAACATGTAAAAATCAATCAGTGTAATTCATTATTTTAACAGAATTTTTAAGTTTATCATCTCAATCTATGCACAAAATAATTTCATAAACTCTAAAATCTGTTCATGATAAAAGCTCTTAGCATACTAGTAATGGAAACGAACTATCTAAATCTGATAAAGTTTAGCCACAAAAATTTTACAATTAGCACCTTACTGATAAGAAGAAAATATTCTACTTTATCATAGAAAACATAGATTATCAAAAACATAATCTATGTTTTTAAGATGTATTGGCTTGTGATTTTCCTTTTAGGTTTGAAAATAGAAAAGAAAGAAATATGATGGTATACATAAAAAATCTTTAAAAACCTACAATAAGGATTAATAAGTAAGCTAATAGACACAGTGAATTAATGGATTATGAAAACTAAACATACAAAAATATTTTTATACACTAGCATGAAAAAAAATGGAAACTATAATTTTAAAAAAGAATGGTAATTACCTAGCATCAAAAATATCAAATATAACAGTACATCTAATAAAATCTATATGAAGCCTCTACAAATGAAAGCAATAAAATATTATTGAAAGAAATTTTAAGAGGCTTAAGTAAATGCAGATATATGCAATATTTGTGGACAAAAATATTGGATGTTATTAAAATGTCAATTCTCTTCAAGCTGATCCACAGTGTCAATGCAATCCTAATCAAAATATAAGCATGTTTATTGTGTGACAGTGAAATGACAAGTTGATTCTAAAATTGATATAAAAATTAAAAGGATTAAAATAGCCAAGATAATCCTGAAAGAATAGAAACTGAGATCTTACATTAGCAGAATTCAAGACTTATAAGTGGCTGTAATTAAGATAATGTGGTATTTTCAAAAGGATATACAAATACACCAATTAAACAGATTAAAGTCCAGAAACAGATTCACATATAATTGGTTATCTGATTTACTTTAAAGATACCTGTATGTTTTAATAAAGAAAGGACAGTCTTTTAAATAAATGATTTTGGAACAATTGGATATATAAATTAAAAAGCAAGAACCACTGCTACTTCATACCATACACAGAAATTAATCTTATATGGATCATAGACCTAAACGTTAAATAATAAATTTTCTAAAAGAAAACAGGAAACTATCTTCATGACCATGGGAATGATTAAGAGGCTGGTGTCGTGGCTCACACCTATAATCCCGGCACTTTGAGAGGCCAAGGCAGGTGAGTCACCTGAGCTCAAGAGTTTGAGACCAGCCTGGCTAACATGGCAAAACCCTATCTGTACTAAAAATACAATAATTAGCTAGGCATTGTCGCGGGTGCCTGTAATCCCAGCTACTCCAAAGACTGAGGCAGGAGAATCTCTTGAGCCAGGGAGGCAGAGGCTGCAATGAGACAAGATCACACCATTGCACTCCAGCCTGCGCCTTGTCTCAAAAAAAAAAAAAAAAAAAAAAAAAAGTATATATATATTTTTTTTAAATGAGAAATTCAGTTTCATTAAAGTTAAGAAAGTTAAGGCATTCTGGCCATCCAAAACATAATTAAGAGTAAAAATGCAAGGCATGCAAAGAAAGAAAACTGATAAAAGAGTTCATATCAGGAGAACATAAAAAACTACTACAGGCCGGGCGCGGTGGCTCAAGCCTGTAATCCCAGCACTTTGGGAGGCCGAGACGGGCGGATCACGAGGTCAGGAGATCGAGACCATTC
>NW_012098577.1:452138-464694 GCF_000951045.1 Mandrillus leucophaeus | reverse complement strand
GGACTAATACAGTGTGATAAAAACATCAATGTTATCTAAAGAAATGAAGTTAAACAAGATCCTTCCTGCACATCAATCACAATGGCTAACATGAAAAATTATTTAACATAATAAATGTTGGGAAAAATATAGAGCAACTGAAATTTTTATATATTGCAAATTGTAGTGTAGTTTGATAAAACTACCTTGTAAACCTACAGTATTGACTAAAGTTAAACATATGCTATTTTATGACCCAGGAATTCCACTTCTAGGTCCAGTCAAGAAAAACTAATGTATTTGTTCACCAAAACAAACGGTCAAGAATGTTCAAAACTACTTTACTTATTACAACCAAAAGCTATAAACAACAAAAATAACTATGAGCAGTAAAATGAAAACATAAATTGTGATATGTTAAGACATGGGATAATACATATAAATAATTTTTAAAAGAACTGTCACTACATGCAACAAGCCAGACACAAAAGAGGTGATAATGCATGATTCTATAGGAAGTTCAAGAATAGAAAAATTAATTAATGGTGATAGATGCTAAAACAGTGGTTACCTCTGTTTTAGTAGGTTTGAGTGGGGATGTTATTGACTAGAAAAATGTCCTAGGGAGCTATATGTGATGCTGTAAGTGTTCTATATCCTGGTATGGAAGATAGTTAGTTATATTTGTTTATACATATGCAAAACGTCATTGTTACATCCTTAAAGTTTATAACTTTATATGCATTATACCTGAATAAAAATTAATTGACTAAAATAATAATTTTAATAATGTCAATAATTTTATTTTTTTAAGTTAAAAATTAAAACAAGGTTGAGAAGGTTCCATCTCTGTTAAGCTAAAAGGTGTACTAAGTAAAAGTCTGTAAAATCTTGGCACAGAAACAACCACATCAACTCGAACCCTGATAATCTGAGAAGGCAATTTCTTCAGCAGCCAGATGGAGCTCCAAGAGCAGCTGACAAGTTCCCTATCCATTTGCCAGCAAATACTAGATGAGAATAGGCTGTCTCATCACCTAAAGATCAATAAACAAAAGAAAGTGGAAAAGAAAATTGCAAAAATACTGCATTATATAAAGGTAACCTCACCCAAGAATGTCAGAGGAAAGGCATGTTACTATTTGATTTATTACAGGAAACTTCCTTCGGGCCACATGTAAGAAGATACAACTTTCATAAATATAAGAGAAAGCTATGAAATTAGAATAGGTTAAATGATTAAGCAGGATGAGATAAAGGAAGATTTGTTCTCGATTCAAAAATACGCCCTGGGCAGCGTGCAGTGGCTCACTCCTGTAATCCCGACACTTTCGGAGGCTGAGGTGGGAGGATCACTTGAGGCCAGAAGTTCAAGACCAGCCTGGGCAACACGACAAGACTCTGTCTCTATAAAAGGATTTTAAAATGAGTTGGGCATGGTGGTTCATGCCTGTAGTCTCAGCTACTCAGGATGCTGAGGCAGAAGGATCTCTTGAGCCCAGGAGTTGGAGGCTGCAATGAGTTATGATGTCACCATGGTACTCCACACTACATGACAGAGTGAGAACCTCTTTCTATGTGTGTGTGTATATGTGTATCTGTGTGTGTGTGTGTGTGTGTGTGAGATAAGCATAGGAAGTTCCAAAATTATTTATACAAAAATAGTATCAACTGGGTTTTTATTGGGTTAGAAAGGATAGTTGAACTAGAGAAATAATAGATTATACGGAAGAGTGCAAATAATTGGAGACGTCTGAAAACAAAATTTTGAAAACTATGTAAGGTTATGACCAAAGACAGGACATGATCAGAAAATATTAAAGTTAATTCAGTCAGCAACCATTATTATCCCTCTAGTTTAAGTAACATTGGAAATGATTCTGGGTCCTGGAGACTGCCCAGGACTTCCAGGACAGGGGCAATTATTCCAGGAATCTTCCACTTAGTTGTTGCCCTTTTGTCAGCTTTACCAGGAAGATTGGGACAAGATAATTCTAAATCTGGTGGGGAATCATCCCCTGTTCTCCCACTGCCCTAAATATGTTGCGTGAAGCTTGCCCTCTTGACCTACAAACACCACCCCCACCCCTACCCCCATCTGGGAAGATATGACTTTGCCCCATACTCATTGATAGAGTAGGTGGAGGGCTGTGGGGAAGATGGTAGGCAATCAACAACTCTGTTACATCTGGATTTGTATTATAAAGGATGACATAAACCACTTAACTGTGCCTCTGTAGTACTTTAGGCCTAAACCAGTATTGTTTCTGTAGAAATAGCTTGGAAATAGATCATATGAAGGTTATAAGGAAAAGTATGTGAGTAGAGAAACAAGATAGCAAAAAGAATGGGAGAGAGAGCTAAATAGAAGAAAAATAAAGGCGGACTTACTTAAGAGATTTAAGAAACAAAGGGCATGTGTGAAAAGGGAAATGGTCTGAAAGAGATGAGAAAGAAAATTAAAAGGAAAAGTGAGGAAACAGGGAAGGAAGGAAGGAAGGAAGGCAGGAAGGCAGGCAGGCAAGCAAATATAAAGAGGGAGAGGAAAAGAAATATGGAGGGAGAGAGAAAGGAGGAAGGAAGAAAAAGGAAAGGAGATTAGGAGGGGAGGAGGGAGAGCGAAGGGAGGAAGAAGAAAAGGAGAAAGGAAGCAACAGAGAAAGGGAAGGAGGGGAAACTTTACAGCATTATTCTACATTCTACAGGAATTTTTACTGAATAAAAGAAGCAGACATCTTAATTTCATGTTAGAGCACTTACCAAATAATGTTTCTCAAGTATCTTCTTTTAAAATACTGTCCCCATTCTCCAACGTACTATGAGTAAAATCAGGAAAATACTAGGAGTGGTCTTTTCAAGTTTCCTTCTTTTCATTGTCTGATAATACAGAACAAAATATTCTCTCCTTCAGTAAAAAGAAAGTCATGGGATTTCATTGTGTCTTTTTTCCTCATTGGAAAAAATTGCCTGTGTCCTCAACAGGATCAGATAAAGAACCCGCTGAGTATTATAACATGAAGGTTCAGAGATATATATTCATAGCAAAAGGCAAAGATTAAGAGGTGAATACTGAGAGACTTAAAAAAATGCCAGATATCAAGCAAATGTTTAAGGTTAACAGGGTCCACAAGAGTACATTGAGATGACAATATAAATGAACTTATCCTAAAAGCAATTTAAAATACATTTGGTTACATGAAAGATAATTATGGAAGAAACTGCCAATTGTTTACAATCTAAAATTTCTTGAAAATTATTCAAGTAGAACACTTGGATGGCAGAGAGTTGAAGGAAGAAAAACAAAGTGGTTTTCTTTTAAAAAACATTATTTTTTTATTTATAAAGCATTATTGGAAATAAAGCATAACCAGAAATTAGATGTTAGTGCCTAAGCAATATGTGGTGGACCATTAGCTATACTTCGCATTCACGAAGACAGGAGTCGCAGCAGAACAGAAAGCAGACATCTTAATTTCATGTTAGAGCACTTACCAAATAATGTTTCTCAAGTATCTTCTTTTAAAATACTGTCCCCATTCTCCAACGTACTATGAGTAAAATCAGGAAAATACTAGGAGTGGTCTTTTCAAGTTTCCTTCTTTTCATTGTCTGATAATACAGAACAAAATAGGTTCCATCTCTGTTAAGCTAAAAGGTGTACTAAGTAAAAGTCTGTAAAATCTTGGCACAGAAACAACCACATCAACTCGAACCCTGATAATCTGAGAAGGCAATTTCTTCAGCAGCCAGATGGAGCTCCAAGAGCAGCTGACAAGTTCCCTATCCATTTGCCAGCAAATACTAGATGAGAATAGGCTGTCTCATCACCTAAAGATCAATAAACAAAAGAAAGTGGAAAAGAAAATTGCAAAAATACTGCACTATATAAAGGTAACCTCACCCAAGAATGTCAGAGGAAAGGCATGTTACTATTTGATTTATTACAGGAAACTTCCTTCGGGCCGCATGTAAGAAGATACAACTTTCATAAATATAAGAGAAAGCTATGAAATTAGAATAGGTTAAATGATTAAGCAGGATGAGATAAAGGAAGATTTGTTCTCGATTCAAAAATACGCCCTGGGCAGCGTGCAGTGGCTCACTCCTGTAATCCCGACACTTTCGGAGGCTGAGGTGGGAGGATCACTTGAGGCCAGAAGTTCAAGACCAGCCTGGGCAACACGACAAGACTCTGTCTCTATAAAAGGATTTTAAAATGAGTTGGGCATGGTGGTTCATGCCTGTAGTCTCAGCTACTCAGGACGCTGAGGCAGAAGGATCTCTTGAGCCCAGGAGTTGGAGGCTGCAATGAGTTATGATGTCACCATGGTACTCCACACTACATGACAGAGTGAGAACCTCTTTCTATGTGTGTGTGTATATGTGTATCTGTGTGTGTGTGTGTGAGATAAGCATAGGAAGTTCCAAAATTATTTATACAAAAATAGTATCAACTGGGTTTTTATTGGGTTAGAAAGGATAGTTGAACTAGAGAAATAATAGATTATACGGAAGAGTGCAAATAATTGGAGACGTCTGAAAACAAAATTTTGAAAACTATGTAAGGTTATGACCAAAGACAGGACATGATCAGAAAATATTAAAGTTAATTCAGTCAGCAACCATTATTATCCCTCTAGTTTAAGTAACATTGGAAATGATTCTGGGTCCTGGAGACTGCCCAGGACTTCCAGGACAGGGGCAATTATTCCAGGAATCTTCCACTTAGTTGTTGCCCTTTTGTCAGCTTTACCAGGAAGATTGGGACAAGATAATTCTAAATCTGGTGGGGAATCATCCCCTGTTCTCCCACTGCCCTAAATATGTTGCGTGAAGCTTGCCCTCTTGACCTACAAACACCACCCCCACCCCTACCCCCATCTGGGAAGATATGACTTTGCCCCATACTCATTGATAGAGTAGGTGGAGGGCTGTGGGGAAGATGGTAGGCAATCAACAACTCTGTTACATCTGGATTTGTATTATAAAGGATGACATAAACCACTTAACTGTGCCTCTGTAGTACTTTAGGCCTAAACCAGTATTGTTTCTGTAGAAATAGCTTGGAAATAGATCATATGAAGGTTATAAGGAAAAGTATGTGAGTAGAGAAACAAGATAGCAAAAAGAATGGGAGAGAGAGCTAAATAGAAGAAAAATAAAGGCGGACTTACTTAAGAGATTTAAGAAACAAAGGGCATGTGTGAAAAGGGAAATGGTCTGAAAGAGATGAGAAAGAAAATTAAAAGGAAAAGTGAGGAAACAGGGAAGGAAGGAAGGAAGGAAGGCAGGAAGGCAGGCAGGCAAGCAAATATAAAGAGGGAGAGGAAAAGAAATATGGAGGGAGAGAGAAAGGAGGAAGGAAGAAAAAGGAAAGGAGATTAGGAGGGGAGGAGGGAGAGCGAAGGGAGGAAGAAGAAAAGGAGAAAGGAAGCAACAGAGAAAGGGAAGGAGGGGAAACTTTACAGCATTATTCTACATTCTACAGGAATTTTTACTGAATAAAAGAAGCAGACATCTTAATTTCATGTTAGAGCACTTACCAAATAATGTTTCTCAAGTATCTTCTTTTAAAATACTGTCCCCATTCTCCAACGTACTATGAGTAAAATCAGGAAAATACTAGGAGTGGTCTTTTCAAGTTTCCTTCTTTTCATTGTCTGATAATACAGAACAAAATATTCTCTCCTTCAGTAAAAAGAAAGTCATGGGATTTCATTGTGTCTTTTTTCCTCATTGGAAAAAATTGCCTGTGTCCTCAACAGGATCAGATAAAGAACCCGCTGAGTATTATAACATGAAGGTTCAGAGATATATATTCATAGCAAAAGGCAAAGATTAAGAGGTGAATACTGAGAGACTTAAAAAAATGCCAGATATCAAGCAAATGTTTAAGGTTAACAGGGTCCACAAGAGTACATTGAGATGACAATATAAATGAACTTATCCTAAAAGCAATTCAAAATACATTTGGTTACATGAAAGATAATTATGGAAGAAACTGCCAATTGTTTACAATCTAAAATTTCTTGAAAATTATTCAAGTAGAACACTTGGATGGCAGAGAGTTGAAGGAAGAAAAACAAAGTGGTTTTCTTTTAAAAAACATTATTTTTTTATTTATAAAGCATTATTGGAAATAAAGCATAACCAGAAATTAGATGTTAGTGCCTAAGCAATATGTGGTGGACCATTAGCTATACTTCGCATTCACGAAGACAGGAGTCGCAGCAGAACAGAAAGAACCAATTTGTGAACATCTTTATCGTTCTTTTTTCTTTCGTAAGAAAACTATCCATGTTTCTTAACAGCAGTTAAAAACTTTATCATATCTGCTCCTAATGATGAATATTTTGTATCCAAAGGCAATTGTAGAAATATGCTAAACAAAATAATAATAATTTGCCACATAAGAAAATTGTTGATCCCTCTGGAGACCAAAGCAAGCTATGGCACTGAACATTTAACAATGTAAGGATGCAATCATAACTGCTATTTTTCTGGACACTATCCAAAGTATCCACAAGATTTCAAACACCCCAGGCACTGGATGTTCTACAGGGCAGCTGGTCATCTTACTCCAACTTCTACCTGTCACTATGAAGTCCCTATAAATTGGAGATTAATAAGAAAATGACATTGTGCAAGCTGATATAGTAGGAAAGAAAACATAAGATTTTTATGATGAAGTTGTATTTTTTTTAAGTAATAAAGTATTACAGAAACAAATGAACTCCTGTCTATCGTTTTCTATTGTTGCTGTAACGGATTATCTAAAACTTCATGGCCCAAAATAACACAGAGATCAAACAAGCATCTAACTAGCCTAAAATCAAGGTCTCAGTGGGGCTGTATTCCTTCTGGAGACTCTAGGGGATAATCTGTTTTCTTACCTTATCCAGCTTCCAGAGACTGCCTGCATTCCTTGGCTCAAGGCCCCTTTCCTTTTCAAAGCCAGCAATGGCCGGTCAAGTCTTTTTCACATTGTGTCACTCTGGTTGATGCTGACTCTTCTGCCTCCCCCTTTCACTTTTAAGGACCTTTGGAATTATGTTACGCCTACTCAAATACTCCAGGATAATCTCTTCATCTTATGGTCAGTTAATTAGCAAACTTAATTTCATTTGTCAACTTTATTTCCCTTTGCTGTGTAACATGACATCCACAGGTTCTGGGGGTTAGAATGGGGACACAGTTAATATCTGGGAGCCCATTTTTCTCCCTGCCACAACTGGGTGTTCCTCCATGATTCAAATTCCCTCACCTCTTTCATCTCAGGATGTAAATAGTACCTTGAACTTAGTATTTGCAAAAGTATGCAGATTTTGAGCTATTCTACATACCTGTAGAAATAACAATAGAGAAAGTAATATATTTTTAATTTTTTTTAATACAGTCTTGCTCTTGTCACCCAGGCTAGAGTGCAGTGGTGCAATCATGACTCACTGCAGTCTCAACCTCCCAGGCTCAAGCTATCCTCCAACCTCAGCCTCCCAGGTAGCCAGGGCTACAGGTGTACACCACCATGTCTGGCTAAATTTTTTTTTTTTTAATTTTTACTGCAGGCGAAGTCTTGCTATATTGCCCAGGCTGGTCTTGAACTCCTGGGCTCAAGCAACCCTCGTGCTTTGGCCTCCCAAAGTGCCAGCATTACAGGCATGAAACACTGTGCCTGGTCATGTTTTAAAATTTGCTATATGGATATTATAATATGTTTATAACATTGCAACTTACCTTTTCAGTTAGCATTATGTTTTTGTATAAAAGCTTTGTTTTTCTTGAGTGATGTAGTATATTCCTCCATCTTAATGAACATTCTTATACATATTAACTTGTGCCCATGTGCAAAACTTTTTATAAATATCTAAAACTAGAATTACTGGATGAAAGATAACTACATCATTAAATTTACATATTATTTTCAAATTGCTCTCCAACATTGCTTTGCCAGTTAGCATTTCTAATGACCCCTGTACTAAAGTTCCCATTTCTCTGTATCCTCACAGCATTTTAAATATTTTCCATGTTGTTATAGGCTGAATTGTGTCTCCCAAAAATTCATGTTAAAATCCATGTCCCTAGTACCTAAGAACTATATTTGGAGATAGAGAGAGTTTTTACAGTAGTAATGAAGTTAAAGCAAGGTCGTTAGGGTGACCCTAATCCAATATGACACGTGTTTGTACAGCATTTTTTCAAACTTTCCACTACTTGTTTTTCTCCTGAATTCTGAATGTTTTCCTCAGTACCACTTTGAATTCTATATATATACACACACACACACACACATATATACACGCATATATATATACACACATATATATACATATATATACACATATATATACACACACACACTCACAGCCATTCTTGAATTTATACCATCTATTAAATTTTTAATTATTTCACTGATTTTTTAATGCCCAAGATTTGTCATTTTTTTTAAAAAAATTCACTTATTTTTGTTTTATTTCTACATTTTACTTTATAATTTAGTGCCCTTTTAAAATGGGACATGTTTTTAGCTCATTGTTGTTTTAGGTCTATTTTAAAATTTTCCTCAGACTGTTCTATAAAATTAATTTCATGTAGAACAAATTCAACATTTAATTCTGATTGTGTGATAGCACTAGCCATCTTCATGTGATTTGGACTATTGTGGGAGACTTGTGAATGCATTCTCAATAATCTATCCATCTATCTCTTCCTTTGCCCTCTGTGTTCACCCCTTCCTCTCTAGTAACTTTGTGATTGCTTCTTCCGGGCCCCAACCTCATGTCTGAAACCAGGTCTTATAATGGCATTTAACAACATCTGTCCCTGGTGAGCTGAGAATATCACAGATTCAGTCATCCACCATTGCAATTGTTTTTAGTTTCTCATCTTGAAGTGATATGTACATAAATCCTCCCTACTGGAAAAACAGCTTGCTGAATGCTGTAGCTGCAAGCAACGATCTGACATGAGCTTTGCTTTGTTTTAGTTTCCTTTACCTGAAAGAAATTCCCATCCCAAGCCTTAATTTCAAGCAGTAAACTTATTTCTCATGTGCCTCTTTTCTTCCTTCCTTCCTGTGTAGAGAACTTTTAGTCCCCTTTACCAAATTATCACACTCCCGGCTGCCACTGTCTATATGGGATCAAGAGACCAGAATCTCTATGGCTTTAGCCCCATTCATGTCGTAACTCTTCTATTTTTTTTTTCCTTATTCTCAGCAATATTTATCTTATGCTTGAAATCTTCTAGGTCCACTTGGTTTTCCATTGTTATTCATTATTTTCATGGCTACAGTTTTGAGCTGGAAGGAATATATGATAACTTGAATTTATGCATCTATTTTATTTTCACACACAAAAATTCTAGTAAAAGTTCTCCATGTTCTCATTATATAAAAGCATTCAAAAATTAAATATAAAACATAAAAGATCTCATTATCTTGTGTAAAATGCAACAAGATTTTTTTCCTTAAGAAAAAATAATCCATTTAAATCAGTGGGGTTTTTAAAATTTCTGAGTTTTTTTTTATAAACTGAGGATCATGTTAAAAATCCTGGGCCCTAATTTTCAAAGATTCTGATTTTGTAAGTCTAGCATTAAACCATTGAGGGAGGAAACAATTTAAGTGCACTTTAGCTGATATAGCCTATAAAGATGATTTCAAAATGACTGTAAGTTGAACTTCATCTGTAACAACTGTTTTTTAAAAGCCAACCTGTTCCAAACCTAAATGTCTTATGGCAACATGAGAGCAAAAGATCATTTCTATTGGAAGAATCTTTTTTTTTTATTTCCTCTCAGAGTTTTTATTTTTCCTTTTAGTTTGCTTGACCATCTCCCCAAAAACTTTGGTTTAATAATAAATTATATCTAACAAAATGTATAATAAATGAGTTTATTACTCTCACCTGAATCATAAATGGCACACTTGATTTCTTAAGTTAAACAAGGCACACATTTTGTCACAATGACTACTTCTTGACGTTTCAGTAAAGTTAAAAACAGTCCCTCTTTCATGGATGGGTGTCTTCCACACTTTGAGTCACTTAATTTAAAAAAAAATTATGTATAATAATCATAGAACAGGTAGGGGTTATACCAGGCTCAGTGAAATATATTTCATTTTAAAGGTCATTGATTTAGGTCAGAGCAATGAGAGAAACAGTAATAAATGCTAAGCTATGTGAAAAAAAAGTCAAAGTGACTAATTACTGCATACCCTTCTCATTCCAGCCTCACATTTAGTGAGGCTATGTAGTTTAGTATCTCAGTACCACAAAAGTCAATTACCAAAGCTAATTTCATGCATGGACAGCACTGAGTTTTACCCTCTTTTCTTCCTCCTCCCTGTTTAAGCCAGAGAAAATATATTCCTAATTTAAATTTATAAAGGAGTATAAATACTAGGCTCCATTTTTAGCATGTTTTGCTGTAACTGTGACTCATGTTTCACCAAGCCAACATGAATACTAGGTATGTTTGCTTACTGTGGGCATCTCACATTGAGGACAGAGAGATTTTATAAAGGAAATTTAAAATTCCCCCCCCCCAAATAAAAAAGCCTGTATTAGGAAAAAGGATGCGATAATAATGCAAATGTCAAAAAGCATTTACAACTAAGATAACTTTATAAAAAAGAAACTGGGAGAACCTCCTTTAATGTATTTATTACATCCTGATTACATATAACTATGCAGGATTAATAAGGCAGAAAATAATTATTTCTCTAGTCCCCAGCAAAATATATGATCATCTCTTAATAATACAGGAGACATTAAAAAATAGAGAGGTTCTCACTACAAAAATTTGACAGCTTTATGAATTTTTTTAATTACCTTTATTCCTTTCCAAGATTAAGGCAACTACTTGGCAATTTTTAACCACAGAAGATATATTATTGTCTTCTATAAAGAAGGTAATGATGTTTCTAGCTTTTCTAAATAGAAAGCAAGATGATTACTAAATCAAACTTAGATATAAAGGTTTTTACACTGTTTTTAAAAACACTATATGATACTCAGAGTTTATAGGTTCTTCCCTCTAAAGATTCTCATTGATTTTAGATGTAAAGAAATAATGTGGAACGACAGAATTAAATGATGGTGATTTAAGACGTGTTCCTAAAATCTGAGTCAAATAATGACTCCCAGCCAGTTAGTGACACCAAGACTTTGGCAAGGCATCTTTCTGATTCTGAAGTATATCCTTTATTATTCCACCATGCTGTCTAGAATATCCTGCCCTCCATCCCTTATATCCAATTTTTAAATTTTTCAACACCAGGTAAAATGCTGCTTTTCTGATAAAGTTGTCTCTGATGCATGTAGCTGGAAGTAATCTCTCCTTCATGTAAAAGACAATAGCAGCTTTTCTATATCTTTATGTCTTTTCATAGACTCAAAACTTATTAATCTGCTATTATCTGTATTTTGAGTGAGGTATAGTAGCTCTTGCTAGAAAGTAATTTTGTTTAGGATAGACTGTTTCTCATATCTTTAAAGCATTCAAGGACTTAAAGATTCTATTTTGTCCCTACCAGGTGCCTAATTAATATTTTTGAAAAACTGAAGAGATTAATGAGATTCAAATTTTCTATAAAACAGTGGAATGAATAATGCACTGATCTAAATACTATAAAGTTTACTAGGTATATTGAGAAATAGACTCACAATTCTGGCCCTTACATTAAACAATTTTGTAGACTGATAAAATTTTTGTAATTTTTTAGTTAAAATGTTGCCATGCTAGTTCTCATGAAAAATCAGGATTATGTTTATTGCCATTACATTTAAAGCTGTTATTTTCATCCAATCATGACAAACCATTGTTATATTTCTTTATCTTGATTCAATGATTCAGTGCATTAATTAACGTCCTTGTTTGAGCAATCTATATCTGGTAAAATTTTATATATAAGTGACCTTAAACACCCCTCCATGAGAAATGGATGGATCCGGCAGGAAGAAAATCAGTTACAACATAGTTGAAATTAACAACATTATAAATCAACTGCGTATAATGGACACCTATAGACTACTTTAAACAACAATAGAATACATATTTTTCTCAAGCTTACATGGAACATTCACCAAAATAAACCATGTTCTGGGTCTTAAAACACACTTTAAGAAATTAAGAAGAATAGAAATCATAAATGCCTGCTCTCAGATTACAATGGAATTAACTAGAAATCAATAACAGAACGATAGCTGAAAAATCCCAAAATACTCAGAGATAAAACAACATGCTTCTAAGTAACATATGGACCAAAAAAGAAATAACAAGGGAGAATTTTCAATGCACCTAACTGAAAACAAAAAAACAAAACAAATACAGCTTATCAAAATTTCTAGTATACAAGAAAAGCAGTGATTAGATGGAATCTTTTTTCTTTTCTTTTCTTTTCTTGAGATGGTCTTACTCTGTCAGCCAAGGTAGGTTGCAGTGGCCTGATCATAGCTCACTGCAACATCAAACTCCTGGGCTCAAGAGATCCTCCCATCTCACCCTCCTGAGTAGCGGGAACACTACAGATGTGCACCACCATGCCATGACTGGATAATTTTTTTTTTTTTTTTTT
>NW_012098577.1:436460-451238 GCF_000951045.1 Mandrillus leucophaeus | reverse complement strand
GAATTATGTCAATTCTCTACAATCTTTTCAGAAGCTAGAACCAGAGAGAATACTTTCTAACTCATACCATTAAGCCAATATTACCCTAATACCAGATGAAGACAGTACAAGAAAACTATAGACCACGATCTTTCATGAAAATAGATGCAAAAATTCTCAACAAAATATTACAAATGTAATCCAACAATGTACAAAAATAATTCATACTACTACCAATTTGCAGGTATTCAAGACTGCTTATGTTTGCAAATCAATTAATATAATCTGTCACATCAACAGGTTAAAAAAGAAAAATCACATGATCAAATTAACAGATACAGAAAAAGCATTTGACACCTATTTCTACATTACACACTAACATCACATTTAACAGTGAGAAACTCCTTTCTCACTAACATCAGAGATAAGGCAAGGATTTCCCCTCTCATCACCACTTTTCAGCAAGGTAATGGAAATCTTATCTAATGCAATAAGACAGGAAAAGGAAATAAAAGGTACACAGATTGAAAAAAAGAAATAAAACTGTCTTTGTTCATAGATAACATAACCATCTATGTAGAAAAATTGAAAGAATTCAGAAAAAAAAATACTGGAACTGATAAAGTGACTATAGCAAGGTTGCAGGATAAACAGATTAATACATAAAGGCCAAGCATTTTTCTATATACTAGCAATGAGCAAATGGAATTTGAAATAAAAAACTGAATACTACTTACATTATCATCCCATAAAATAAAATACCTAGGAATAAATCGACAAGATATTTATAAGATCGATATGAGGAAAACTACAAATTCTCATTAAAGAAATCAAGGAATTAAATAAATGAAGAGAAATTCCATGTCCATTGACAGAAAGACTCAATATTGTGAAGATATCAACTCGATCTTATCTATAGATTCAATACAATTCAAATCAAAATCACAGAAAGTCATTTTAGTATATTGACAAACTGGTTCTATAATTTCTGTGGAAAGACAAAATGCCCAAAATAGCCAATAAGTTTAAAGACTAAGACTACCTGACTTCAAGATGCACTACAAAGCTTCAATAATCAAAAAAGTATGATAATGGCAAAAGAACAGATAAACAGATTCACAGAATAGTATAGTGTCCAGAAGTGGACCCACATAAAGATAGTCAAATGATCTTTGACAAAGGAGGAAAGCCAATACAATGGATTATCATTCAACAAATGGTGCTGGAACAACTGGACGTCCACAAGTAAAAACAATAAAACTAGGCAGAAACTTTACACCTTTCATATAAATTAAGTCAAAATAGATCACAGACCTAAATGTAAATTGAAAAACTATAAAACTTCCAGAACATAGGAGAAAATGTAGATGACCTTGGGTTTGGCATTGATTTCTTTTAGTTGCAGCACTAAAGGCATGATCTATGAAAACAACTGATAAGCTGAACTTCATTAAAGTATAAATTTGTGAAAGACACTGTAAAGGGAATGGAAAGATAAGCCATTGACTGGGAGAAATATTTGCAAAACACTTATCAAAGGATTGTTATGCAAAATATACAAATAATCTTAACACTTAACAATAAGAACACAAACAACCTGATTTTAAAATGTGCCAAAAACCTTAGCAGACACTTCACTAAAATAAGATATACAGATGACAAATAAACATATAAAAGGATGTTCCACATCATATGTCATCAGGAAAATGAAAATTAAAGCAACAATGATGGTCGGATTCTTTTAATTTCTCCATAGATGGGTGAACATTGCTATATTTCTTGATTATTATAGCTGAAGTAACACTTTTACTAGAAGCAGAGAGACAACTAGAGTTCTAAAAATTTGAATTAAATATATAGATAATCTGAAATTTTGTATACTTCAAATCAATTTGCAGAATCTACATTCTGAGGAATTTCTATAAGCATACATTTTTGAAAAGATTTGGTTTCATTTAAGACAGAAAAAGTGTACATTTGAAAATAATAAAGACCTATGACATGGAAAATAATTATGACTTTAGCGAAAAACCACGGCAAATGCTTTATTGCAATCTGAAGAAAAAGGTGAGGCAATTACATAAAGTAATGTGACTACACAGGATGCCCTCTCAGATAGCTCATATTATCGAAGGTTATGAAGGAAAGCAGGACAAATAAGTGAGAATGAACTTGAGAGAATAGTACCATGGCCAAGTGGTATTTCATCATGGATAAAAAATGGTTTAATACCAAAATGTCTGTCAATACAATAAGCATTCCAGTATACCTAAAGTTCCACTTAGTTTTGTATATCTATTTGATTACATTAATGTAGAAACTGCATCAGTATCATAATCAGATAGTTCAGTCATAACAATTAGAGAATACCCTACTTATAATTATTATATCAAGAAAAATGAAAAGAAACATGTATCTGATAACATATTGAATTCACTCATGGATTCAAATTAAATTATTTTTATAATTTCTAAAGTGTAAATGCTAATTTTTATAATTATATAAAAAATTATTTATAGAATCTAGCTTAATCTTCTACTATCATGACCTTCCGGAGAGGACTAGTCTCAAATTAATCTTTCAAAGCACTACTCATAACTAGAATAAAGAATCATCCAATGTTTATACTGCACTAAAACTCACATAATGACTCATACCTTTTCTCTCTGAATTCTTTCTCTTTTTTGTCCACCTGATGCACTATAAAGAATAATTCTATAAGACTCAAATATCCACTGGCCATAGATTTTCAGTCAACTTGAGCAAAGAGTAAGCTTTCTCATATTTTATAGAAAATAGACTCCATGGTTACACACTCTGGCACTAAATGACCTAATGTATTCTGTTGAAAAGCAATACTACTGAAAAAATGATCCACATGGCATTGAACACAAAATAAATACTCAAATATTTACTGTTTTATATTTATATTAGCACCTGTTCTTTTCGGTAATGAAATTTCAAAACCATCTTTCTCAGACATTGCTAAGAGCATTGCTTTTTTTATCTGAACTACTCAGATCCAAAGATAACAGCCATCATGTACCGTCAGGCATTTCTACTATACTAGGATAGTTTATGGGAAAATACAAGCCACTCCTGATAGGCCCAACATTACTTGCAAATGACTGGGCAATGTTCACTCTAACCAGTACTTTACCATAAATAAAGGAAAAGAAGCAAAACCTTATTAGCCCATCTTAGCATCTTGTTATCTGTGAAATTTGGTCGTAATTATAGAACTTGAATTGAGTCATAAAACCATCAGAGAGAAATTCCTAGGTGATAAAAATCTTAGAATGTAATATTGCAAAAAAGAAAACACATAAAATAAGTTCAGTAGTGGGGAGAAACCAGTAAATTGACCCCAGCAAGAAGGAAATGAGCTGAGTCAATTTTAGATGTGTGTTTATACCCAAGAGGCAGAATTTTAAGTAAGCCAAAGCTAGCATAGGATATTGTCAGTTGAGGTTAATGTAATACAATCGTAACTCAGGGCAAATGCATAGGTTTGCATAATTTTTCTAATCACTTGGATAAAAAAATAGTGATCTGGATAGAAATTCATATGTTTTCTTTTTATTATTTTTAATCACAGTCTCTTCTGAGGCCTCAATGTTAACAGAATTTTCTAAAGCTTTTTCACATATTTCCATGGGGAAAGCTAAATATTGTTTTCTTCTAAATGAAATCTAATTTTCTTCTCTGCTTTACTAGTTTATTAACTAGCCATATGCAATTTATTGAACCATCTCTATGAATATAAATTATTTTAATGCACATTACAGAGCAAAAAAAAATGTGAGAGTAAAGCAGTCCAACTTCTGACACCTTGGTGGCTCGGGAGAGTAAGCATTAATGAAGCATCTCACCCTAGGTCACTAATTTGCATCACAAGCAAGTTAGTTCATAACTTCAGAAGTTCTTTGCCATCTGGAGATGGTTTGATGACCTGGAAGAGGTGAATTTCTCTGGCCTGTTTCCAGGCACAGGTGCCCAATCAGCCCTGATTGACACTTGGCTGGTTCTTTAGGGCAGGCCAAAGGTTAAATGGACGCAGAAAGCAGAGTAGCCTTTCACACTTCAACAGTGGCTTCTTCCAACAGGGTAGAAATCTTTGATCCCTGAAGAGTTGAATGAAAGGGAGAAGAATGACTGTCAATTTGTAAATTCAACAGAGGGAAATTAGAGTTCATGTTAAATGGGCGTATAGGTCTCATCACTTTCACCACTTTTAAAGTAACCTCTTTCAATTAGTCAATTTTGATCTTCATGTGAAATTGTAAAATGCTTATCTACTATAATTATGAGCTTACCGGAATTCTTCAAACAGTGCAATTTGCTCTAGAGAAAGTAGACTGATGGTCACATATCATAACTCATCTAATCCTTTTATTTAGTCAAAGGTTATTATTATAAACCATAATTCCTTCTTCCAAACAACGCTTTACATAGGCTATTATTTCATTGTGTGACTAAACATACACAGGACACATAAATATATGGAAATTGAGATACACAGTCCAGGATATATATTTTTCCCAGAAAGTTCTAATGCTATTCCATAAACAAATGATGAAAATTTAATATGAGTATATAGTTCCTGTATAAACTGAGAGAGAACTATACGGCATCACTTTAAAAATGTACTTAATTTTTTAAAATTTTGTTCCAAGATAATCAGAATAGGCTTTTAAGAGCTTTCACTAAATAAACAGAAAGATCCACATCAAATGAAATTAGTGTAATATTTTTTGCTGTCCAGAAAGAATATTTTTATTGTGTTTTGAAACTTAATTTTTAAATAACAAAATATTTTAAGCTCTATTCCAGATATCCCTGAATTTCAGAAGGGCAGCAGGAGGAATCCTGTTGCTTACTTAAAGTATACACACAGACTAGGACCTTTATTCTAATATTGATGTTACAAGACAAGGTAACAATTGTATTATAGAGTTTCTAGCTTAGAAACATGCATTAAAAATCACAGTACATAAAGTGAATGTAACTGGTCCTCAAAACAGCCAATTCATTCATACAATAGGGTGTATTACCAGACGATTTTATTTTATAGATATAGATCCACAATAGGAATCCAAAATCACTGATTTTTTTTTTTTTTTTTTTTATGTTTTACAAAATTTCCAGTGTCTAATCAAAAGGCGATTTTATAAAATTCTGCTAAGAGTACCCTTGTCCAATCTGGATTCATATGGATTGAATCTTCTCTTTAGTTTTACATTTTTCTCCCTAAAATATATAAACCCGATTACAAATCACTGCTGAGTGACATTCAGAAGATGTTGCAAGGGCGTCTAGTCTACCTCTCTTGTCAAGTGTGTTTCAGTGGAAGGATTATTGATGGAAGCCTGAGACACAGATGAAGAAAAATTAGAGCTGTGAGGTATAGAATTGCAGAAATTGCATCTATACAAACAGCTGAAAGCAAGATGATATTCTGTTCAAATGTTTCCTATTTCAAAGAACTCTCTAGAGTCCCATTTACTCCTGACAAGTACTAACAGTGCTTACAAGTTTTCTTCAACCTGGCGAATTGCTCAAATTAAGAAAATAGTTTTAGTTAAGAAGAAAGCTGCATCAGGACTTGGAAACTGTAGAACAAAACTTGAAAAGGATTTCGTCAGACAGTAAGATTTATCTCCTGTGCCTCAATGTGCAAAATAAAACTATGAAATAACTGGTTCTTGCTTAATGTGATAGTAAAAAAACTTTTTTTCAGCTAGTCGTAAGCTAGAACCGAAAGCTTCCACTAGATCCTTCAAAGCATAAGGTGTACATTTTAGGAGATATAAAATTATAAATGTTCATCTCCCCAAAACAGCTCACTGTATATTACCATATGTTTAATTTTATATTTTTTTCCTGGCTGCCAAATTCAGGATTTTTCAAATTTTACTTTCTAGGTCACTAGCTCAAAAGGATGTTTGTAAAACTTTCTTGATAAAGGAATACACTGTTACAATTAGGAAATCATCAAACTATTTATAAAAGGCCAGGCCCGATGGCTCACACTTATAATACCAGCACTTTGGGAGGCTAAGGTGGAAGGATTCTTCAGGGCCAGGAGTTCAAGACCAGCCGACCTGGGCAATATGGTAAGATCCCCATCTCTACAATTAAAAAATTATCCATGCATGGTGGTGTGCACCTGTAATCTTGACTACTCAGGAGGCTAAGGTGGGAGGATTACATTAGACCAGGAGGTCAAGACTGCAGTGAGCCATGATTGTGCCACTATTCACCAGCCAGGGCAACAGAGCTAGACCCTGTCTCAGAAGAAAAAAAAAAAAAATGAAAAACTATTCGCTAATTAGTTCCTTTCTACGGCAGGACTTCTCAGAGTGTTTAATATGGCAACATGTAGTGTGATGAGACATAATATTCAGCATTTCCAAACTTATTGGCAATGGGAGCCCCTTTTATTCATGGAATGACTTTGACTGCTGTTCCAAGGACTACATACAATTTTGTAAGCCTGAGGTTGGGACTGTTGGCTTAGAAAGTCACTGGTTCTTTTTCCAGAGTCCAATATCAACGGTTATTTGCCTTTGTGGAAACGTACAGCATGATAAAAACATATTGTCTCAGAGGCTGCATTTTCATCCCCCACTTTTCCACACCAGCACTCTCCACTTCCGTCAACTGTATTATCAGGCTTACTATCAGTCAGGTAATCACAGTATACTCATATAATCACAGATATTCATGCTGAACACTCATACCAACATGTTCCCCTAAAAACATGCTCTAGACATGAAAAGTAACATCCGTTTCCATTTTTGTAATGGCTTATCTTATTTGTGTTAGTAACATACTATTACTCTTCTGAAAGATTGCTACTTATGTCTCCTAAATCTCCCTGCCTTCTCTTAGTAGTTACCTTTCATATAACAACCGAAAACTTTTGCCACATTCTGTTTTACTGAAAAAAAAAATCCTTTCACAGATTTTTTTTTTCTAAAAAAGTCAACTTTTGCTCTATTTTTACTGTCAATTTAACAAACAGGATTGAGAGTTGAAATGCCACCCATTTGGAAATGAGAATTTGACTCCCCAGAAAGTATGCTACACTCATTTGCTTGGGAAACAGAACCTTCACTGATGTGACTGGAACTTTGTGTGTGACATTTTGCTCCAACTTTTTTATTTTTACGATAGACTCCATTTAATGAGCACCTACTTTGTGTAAGAGATATTGTTCAGGTGTTTACACACACATATTATCTCAATGTATCTTCACAACATCCTGCCCTGAGGTTATTATTAGTCTCATCATATTGACGGGAAAACCAAGTATCAGAGAAAGTAATCTTATCACCCAAAGTCACAGCTATTGAGTGACAAGCTGAGCTTTAAACCTAAATCTGTCCAATTTTTAATTTCCCAATCTTCCTAGGATATCATTCAGACATCTATATCATCATTTCTAACAATCCCTTAATAAAGTAAGAATCATATATCATCAAATAAAATGGAAGGGTCCTTCCCCATGCCAGCCAGAGGTGTCCTTTCTTGTATCTGTTACTGAAGAGTGAAGGATTTTAAGCTTTTGTGAAACTGAGCCTGAATTGATGGATAAAGACAATGAAACAAAAGCAGAAAAGCCCTAGGATGTATTGAGTGTGGTGGAGCGACATATACCTTAGATCATACAGACTCTGCACTCCGCTTGTTTAGAGCCACCTGAGCTGTACTGCCTCTTGTAATATTATTTATAGTACTATATTTTATAAATGTAGTACAGTATATCCTTATAAAAGCATTGAAGTCTTCATATGAGACTCATCCCTACAGACCCTGGTTAATAAATCTTGGGCTGTGAAGTGAAATGCAAAAAAAAAAAAAAGTGTAAGAAATGCCCCTTTATCAGCAAATGTGCTGACTAGTCAGGTAGCACTGTGTCAGTGCTAATAATTAGGCAGAATTGAAAGGTCATGAAAGAAAGAAAAGCAGCTGAGGCTAAAACATGAGATTTTTAAATGACTTCACTTTGAAAAAAATACACTGCTATATCAAATATCAAGTATCTTGGCTACGTGATGCCTTAATCCACTTCTCTACTTCATTTGAGCTAGTGTGCATTTGCTGTGGTATGAGCGAAACAATGTGTGCACCTGAAAATAATCAGTGAAAAAGTAATTGTGTTAAAATAGCCAGGATTAGTATCATATGCATATGAGTCTATTCATCACCATGGAAGAGTGTATTCAGTGTTCTTCCCTCTGTCTAAACTTGACCACACCCTAAAACTCGTCACGTTTTTGATCATCTTTCAAAATCCTATTTGTGTATAATTTCTAATTCCTTTCAGGAAACATGTGTTGAGACGCACTTCACCATAGCGCCCTGTGTGGTAGACACACCTGATAGCAATAACTAAATTTAAGCATACCCTGAGAATGACCCTGTATGGGAGACATACCTGAATGTGTGTTCAGAGTTCCTAGCCAAGGAGTTCAGGAGTGGCCAACCCAAGACCTATTCCTTATCTATGAGGAACACCTGAACCCCTGAACCATCCCATGGAATACAGGCTGTACAAGGCAGTGAGGCCCTTTGTTTTGGGTTAAATGAAGGCTGCTAAATGGAGATTGTTAGAAGGAGGATGCTAAGTGAAAACGCTGTATAAACTGCATGTCTTTTGCAAGCAGCTGTAGTTCTCCTGCCCAGCCCACTGCCACTGGACCATTTCTGGATGCAATGCAGTTCTTCTGTCTAGCCTGCCATCACTGGTTACCACTTTGTATGTAATTTCACTTCAACTCTTTGTCCCATTTGCTGGCTCTGGGTCTCTTCTTCAGCCTCTTGAACCTGTTGTCATCCCTACTGAAGTTAACAGAGGTCCACCATGACATTTTTCCCCCTTAAAAAAATTAATCACTTCATACACTGGTTACTTCAGCATTGTGTTTATAATTCTATTATTCTACTTATTAAACCACATTCAATTTATTTTGTTTGCTTACACTGATTGTTAGATTGCAGACATGAAATGTATTTTATTCATCTCCATATACTGAGAACATAACACAGTATTTGGCCATGTAGGTGCTCAATAGGTGTGTATTGAATTGAGTTTAATTGAATCAAATTGGCCTGACTTGAACTGAACTGCATTTATTTAAATTTAACTGGCAACTGGAACCCTCTGATCAACCAGGTTACATGGCCAGCATTCCAGGCACTTCAAGTCTTGCTGAGTTAATACAACACTTAGAATTAAGTTTTCAGAATTACTTTACTGAGAAAACATTTATCGACTTCTGTTTACAATGTCAGGAATGCATGGGTGAACGGTAGGATGACGGTGACTGGCACAGAGAGTCCTCATACAGCTGCAAGTTGGTTTATTCAGGACAGAATGTTTTCTCCACACTTGGGCCTGACACTTTAGCTGGATTACAAGAAGCACTAGAAGAAGTGAGGCACGGAAGCAGAAAATTAGACATGCCACACATCTAAATATAGCACAGGAGAGAAAACCTCAGGTTCCCAAGAAAGTAATGTGGAAGAATTCTTTACTTTGGTCTCTCCCGAAGTATACTGTCAAACATTCTTGTCAAATATCTCCATGAAACTCTTCTAAAATCTCTTTTAATAAATTATAATGGTTTCTATTTCAATATATAGTACTTTTAAAAGATATCTTTTATAATAAAAATATATACATTGTTCAGCTAAACCACAGGCAAGTGTTGTCAGTTTCTGGTGAAACTCTATGGCAAAAGGGACTCATTTTATGTAGATGAAAAGCAAGTACCTCAAGGAGAGATACCCGTGTGACATACTACATAAGGAAATAGAACACATAATCAACCATACTGAGGTAGAGAGGAACCATGCAATTAGGCAAAAATAAGTCCAGGGTCTTGAATGCTTATAGTATAGAAATGGCGATAGAGATGATCTCCTTTCTATAGCTGTAGAAGAAGAAATGCACATCTAGATTATCTAAGGCTAAAAAGACAAACTCAGCTCCTCTCTTTGCACCATTACTACCATGGTAAAGAAGGACTGATAGCTGTGGTGGAGAAAAGCACCCTGTGAACGTGAAAGGTCTCCAGAAGGACATTATTCCCTGCAGAAGTAAAGTTTCAACACCATGGACCATATACCTTTCAAATATTTTTATAATATAGATGGGTGTAAATTAAATATATATATTTCAAACTCATTTCAAATCTAGGATTTGGGCAGGTAAAGGAAATATCTCAGTAAGACTTGATATAAAAATGGAATGACTAAGTTGTAGTTTATAAAAGTTAAGAATTTCTGAGACATATATACATAAATATTTAAGAATTTCTGAAACATAAAAATAGTGCCTAGATATACTTGATCAAAAACATGCTCCTTGGATATAAACTTCAAGTGGATTATGGAAAAGTCTTAGTAAATAACTACTCTTTCACATTTTAAAATAACTTTTTCAGTTGCAATAACCTCTCTGTCTTAAATCCGACTGTAGGAACCATATGATTACGAAGATGAGGATGCAAAGTTCCTGATGTTAGTACAAGTTATTTTCAGAGTCGAATTCAAGGAGAGAATAAATCTCTTCAATTTGACTCTGCAGTCTCAACATCAAAGTGATGTACATGTCACACTTACTCAGTGCTTTTATTTAGGAAATAAAAAAGAAAGCCAGCAAATCGCTCTGACACTCCCTACTTCTAAAAAAAAAAATGCTCAGTATTTTGCAACACATCTGCTAAGAAGAAAAATATAAAAGTCCAGTTAATAAAGTTTAATAATTTACTTTTTGAGAAAAAAATGAGATATTGTATATAATTTTGACTCTTTTAAAATCTGCACCTATACGTCAAAACAGGCAATATATAAAAATAAAAACTGTTTAGTTGGAATGCAGGACAGTGATGACAAGGGCTGAGGAAGACGTGACTTGAAATACAGATTTGGGGAGATACCTGCATAGAGGTAATAGTTCAAGGCATGAGTGAGGATGAGAGCTCCAAGGGTGAGACCAAACAGAAATGTCCTTTGATTCCCAAACCAAGGTAGGGTAAGAAACGAAGCAAACAGATTCATTATGAAATACTGTAGCCTCTATTTTTCACCAGGGCAGGGGGTAAAGAAAGAGCCCCATTAGGCAGCTGATTTCCTCTGTATCCCCCTTGAGTCAGAATGCTGGGCTGGTTCCCATTCTGATGATTGTACTTGCATAGCTTTTCAGCTACCTCAGGCTCCTAAGTTACAGAAAGCGTGCACCAAACTCAGACATGCACAGAAATGTTGTGATAATTACGTGGGGGAAAGGTCATTGCTAAGCCACCCTCTAGAAAAACCACGTCTGAGGCAAACTATACTGAGGATAATTCTGTTGTCTTCAATTCTTATTTTCCATATGGCTGAAATTTACAATTTATTCTTTTGAAATCAATCAAGCTTTTTAACAGAATGGCTAGAAATTTGAGCATTTTAAATTTTGGACTTTTTTTCTCGTAAACATTCTCACTATAACTTGACCAAGAAGATAATGAGACCCACAGAATTCTTATTTTTGGGAAAAAAATGGAAATTATAGTATATCTCTCTGGATGTATTATAAACATATATACATACATCACTCCCTTCCTTCCAGGCTACCCTTCCCCATGACTAGTAAAAAGTGAGCCAGACATTATTTTATCTTTCTGTGGTTATAAATGTTACCATTCATTCATTAAACAAATATCTTTTAGTATCATTATTGTTAGGCAACGTTCTAGGTGTATTCAAAAGACAATGCCTCTGCCCTCATAGAGTTTACATTCAGAGAATACATATTTTCCCTAGTGACAGGAGAGTTGGGTAAAAATAAGAGAAGAAAACAGAAGATATGAAGAAAGAAATGGAAAGGCAAGACAAAGTTTTCTGGTTTTCTATATGAGAGGAACACCACAAAGGTTCTTTAAAATGTTGCTGATGTTTCAGATCATTTAGTTTAGTTTAGCAGCAACATGTGATCACGTTTTTCTAATTCTCTAGCTCTCTGGTCAAATATAATTGACTAGACATATGTAAACATGACCCTTAAAGATATGGGAAATTATATCACAATAGATCATAACAATCTGAAAAGCACTGGAAATATTAATCTGTTCCTTAATCCAACAAATGTATTGGATGTCTTCTGTGTTGCAAGCGCTCTTCTAGTCCTGAAGATTCAGCAGGAAATAGAACTCCCACTCTTTGAAGAATAGGTTTGGTGTTCAAACAGTTAGTCATTGCCCTTTCTGCAGAGATTGTCATTAGGGGGCTAGCAGAACCTGTGTGACACGCAGCCTGCCTAAGTAACACTGCATCTGCTGTCCTTTTTTATTCATAACCCCAGATACAATAAAACTATAGAATACTAGAGTTAGAAAGTATGTTGAAGATAATTTATTTTAATATCTTTTATTTATAGATGTGTGAATGAGACTCAGAGGTTTTAATTAACATTCAAAGGTTATTCAGCAAGTTATGATAATGAGACATTAGAAAAATATTCCTTGTATATATGCATGTATGTGTACCTGCATTGCTGAAAGGATATATAAACAACATTTCTGCTCACAAAGAAGTAGCCCTCTCACTTATGTAAGCACTATTTTCTGCATTTTTCTCAGTAATAAACTTGATAACCTACTGTTCAGAGCATTTCTCATTTACGCTAACTTTGCCTTTGAGATTCAGGCTTGGCAAATGTTGAAAACCTTGTAAAATTTTTTCATCTCTTGATGTCCCTTCCATAAATTAATTAAGATAACTCAGTTTTTCCCACATTTCCCACAAATCAAAAAATGAGAATTAAATACAATTTTAAAAACTCAGTAAAAAATCTCCTTTGACTTTGTCTTTTATGATTGCCTATTTTTGATCCTCTGAAAAATACAAGGCAAGCTTCCAAAACAGACAAGTTAATCTTGTATCCTGACTACATTTAAAATAACTCAATCATAGTCATTAATATAAAGATATTGAGAAGCCCCCACATGTAGTCACACACAACATGAGATCATCAGCATATGCAGGAATTATACATTCCTGGTCATTAATCTTAATTTTAGAAATTACATTTACAGATTTAATTCTCTCTACCTATGTCTGTACAGGCAATAAGGAATAATCTTTTCAGCTCTAAATGAATTTACTCCTATGACTTCACAAAAAGCACAACTCTACTCACTTTTTGCAAAAGGAAAAAAAAAAGATTACTGATAATCCTCATTATCACATTATAGTTGCCAATAACCTCAATAGCTAGGTCTCCATGGGAGGACTCAAAGAAATATAAAACAAAGTTTCCATACTTAATAAAAATCACAGTTTTTTTCAGGAAATTATTGATCACTTGCTATCATTACAAATGAGTATAATGCAGTATTTTCCTTTAAGCAGTTTAACTTCTATTTAAAGATTAAAGGTGTGTTCATTTGCCTGGGCTGCCATTACAAAAATACCATGAACTGGGTGGCTTAAACAACAAACCCTTTATTTTTCAGTTCTGAAGGCTGGAAGTTCAAGATAAGGGTGTCAGTAGATCTAGTTTCTCCTGAGACATCTTTCTTTGGTCCCCTTCTCACTGTGTTTTCCTATAGTCTCTGCTCTGTGCATACTACCTGGTATCTCTCCATGTGACCGAATTTTCTCTTTTTATAAGGATACCAGTCAGAATGCATTAGTGCCCACCCTAATGTCTTCATTTTAACCTAATCACCTTTTATTTTATTTTTTAATGTTTTGTTTTATTTTATTTTATTTTATTTTTGTGATGGAGTCTCACTCTGGAGTGCAGTGGTACAATCTCAGTTCACTGCAACCTCCGCCTTCCCAGTTCAAGGGATTTGTGCCTCAGCCTCCCGGGTAGCTGGGACTACAGATGTGCACCACCATGCCTGGCTAATTTCACATTTTTAGTAGAGACAGGACCTCACCATGTTGGCAAGGTTGGTCTCAAACTCTTACTTCAAGAGATCTGCCCATCTCGGCCTCCCAAAGTACAGGGATTACAGGCATGAGCCACCATGCCAGGCCCCTCATTGCCTTTTAAAGGCCTTATCTCCAGTGTCACATTCTGAGGTACTGGGGGTTAGGGCTTGAATATATAAATTTTTGGGGATACAATTTAGCCCATAGCAGAAGACACTGTATATAAGTTTAAAAAAGCAGACTAATTACAGTGACTCAAGAGGGGATTCTTGCTGGTATACTGGTAAGGCTCTGCACCAGGAATCAATACAACCAGGAAGGAAGGGAAATAGCATGTATCCATTACTCATTATGTGACAGAATCGGTGCTAAACACTTTACATGTGCTATATGATGGGTAAAACACACAGAAACCACAGCCTCACCAGTTAGCCTCATTTGGTAAATGAGAAAACTGAGAGGCAGAAAGGAAAAAAGATTTCTCTATGTAATAAAGCTAGAAAACGGTGAAACTGTTTTAAGAATTTAGGTTTGTCATCAACACTTACCTTGGATACTTCATTTAATTGACCTGGAATTCAACTTCCTTATCAATAAAAAAAGTTTTTTCATTCTCTAAGTTTTCATAATTTCCTATTGCATGTTTTTCTTTGACACAAAAGTAATATAAAACGTAAATACACTTTGGAAATTAGGGAAAAATGGAAAAATCAAATGCAATTTGCTACTCTAATAAAAGTACTATAAATATTCTGGTAAGATTCCTTTCTGATCCCACCCCCTACTAAACAGGGGAAGATGAGGCTTCCTTCTTATCTTGTTAGTGTTTGGAGAAATGCAAATGTCCTTAAAGACCCCAACCAC
>NW_012098577.1:431821-436410 GCF_000951045.1 Mandrillus leucophaeus | reverse complement strand
TTTTTCATCTCTTGATGTCCCTTCCATAAATTAATTAAGATAACTCAGTTTTTCCCACATTTCCCACAAATCAAAAAATGAGAATTAAATACAATTTTAAAAACTCAGTAAAAAATCTCCTTTGACTTTGTCTTTTATGATTGCCTATTTTTGATCCTCTGAAAAATACAAGGCAAGCTTCCAAAACAGACAAGTTAATCTTGTATCCTGACTACATTTAAAATAACTCAATCATAGTCATTAATATAAAGATATTGAGAAGCCCCCACATGTAGTCACACACAACATGAGATCATCAGCATATGCAGGAATTATACATTCCTGGTCATTAATCTTAATTTTAGAAATTACATTTACAGATTTAATTCTCTCTACCTATGTCTGTACAGGCAATAAGGAATAATCTTTTCAGCTCTAAATGAATTTACTCCTATGACTTCACAAAAAGCACAACTCTACTCACTTTTTGCAAAAGGAAAAAAAAAAGATTACTGATAATCCTCATTATCACATTATAGTTGCCAATAACCTCAATAGCTAGGTCTCCATGGGAGGACTCAAAGAAATATAAAACAAAGTTTCCATACTTAATAAAAATCACAGTTTTTTTCAGGAAATTATTGATCACTTGCTATCATTACAAATGAGTATAATGCAGTATTTTCCTTTAAGCAGTTTAACTTCTATTTAAAGATTAAAGGTGTGTTCATTTGCCTGGGCTGCCATTACAAAAATACCATGAACTGGGTGGCTTAAACAACAAACCCTTTATTTTTCAGTTCTGAAGGCTGGAAGTTCAAGATAAGGGTGTCAGTAGATCTAGTTTCTCCTGAGACATCTTTCTTTGGTCCCCTTCTCACTGTGTTTTCCTATAGTCTCTGCTCTGTGCATACTACCTGGTATCTCTCCATGTGACCGAATTTTCTCTTTTTATAAGGATACCAGTCAGAATGCATTAGTGCCCACCCTAATGTCTTCATTTTAACCTAATCACCTTTTATTTTATTTTTTAATGTTTTGTTTTATTTTATTTTATTTTATTTTTGTGATGGAGTCTCACTCTGGAGTGCAGTGGTACAATCTCAGTTCACTGCAACCTCCGCCTTCCCAGTTCAAGGGATTTGTGCCTCAGCCTCCCGGGTAGCTGGGACTACAGATGTGCACCACCATGCCTGGCTAATTTCACATTTTTAGTAGAGACAGGACCTCACCATGTTGGCAAGGTTGGTCTCAAACTCTTACTTCAAGAGATCTGCCCATCTCGGCCTCCCAAAGTACAGGGATTACAGGCATGAGCCACCATGCCAGGCCCCTCATTGCCTTTTAAAGGCCTTATCTCCAGTGTCACATTCTGAGGTACTGGGGGTTAGGGCTTGAATATATAAATTTTTGGGGATACAATTTAGCCCATAGCAGAAGACACTGTATATAAGTTTAAAAAAGCAGACTAATTACAGTGACTCAAGAGGGGATTCTTGCTGGTATACTGGTAAGGCTCTGCACCAGGAATCAATACAACCAGGAAGGAAGGGAAATAGCATGTATCCATTACTCATTATGTGACAGAATCGGTGCTAAACACTTTACATGTGCTATATGATGGGTAAAACACACAGAAACCACAGCCTCACCAGTTAGCCTCATTTGGTAAATGAGAAAACTGAGAGGCAGAAAGGAAAAAAGATTTCTCTATGTAATAAAGCTAGAAAACGGTGAAACTGTTTTAAGAATTTAGGTTTGTCATCAACACTTACCTTGGATACTTCATTTAATTGACCTGGAATTCAACTTCCTTATCAATAAAAAAAGTTTTTTCATTCTCTAAGTTTTCATAATTTCCTATTGCATGTTTTTCTTTGACACAAAAGTAATATAAAACGTAAATACACTTTGGAAATTAGGGAAAAATGGAAAAATCAAATGCAATTTGCTACTCTAATAAAAGTACTATAAATATTCTGGTAAGATTCCTTTCTGATCCCACCCCCTACTAAACAGGGGAAGATGAGGCTTCCTTCTTATCTTGTTAGTGTTTGGAGAAATGCAAATGTCCTTAAAGACCCCAACCACGTTAGCAAAATAGAAGCGAAACAAAGAGAACAATTACATTCTAAGAAGTTGATTATCTTAGTATTTAAAAGTGTGTTTGTTTTATGGATGCTTGTCCATAAGACAGAACTGAGATGTGTCTTTTAGATAAACACATACACACACACACACACACACACATACACACACGTGCACCAGCTTTTAGAAAAATGGCAAACTAAATGGCACTTCAGCGAGCCAAGAGGAACAAGAAGTTTAATCCCAAATAGCCAAAGAGTAAAGATAATGGGACATTAAGGGAACAGGGAAATAGAGCAGCCCAAGACAGAAAAGACTTCTTGATCTCCATCCAAACGGACTCATAATGGACCTAAATGTGATTTGAGGTGAAAAGCCAGGAACTACATTGCACCATTCTCTAGATTTTGTGTGTGCATTTGATCAATCCAGCACTTTCCAGTAATGGACTTCCCAAAATTAAAAATATGTCAAAGTGGTTACACTATGTATCTTGGAATAGATAGTGAAATATATACAGATTTGTGACTTAACTTCTGCTTCTATCACTTAGTAACTCATAGCATTTTTAATATCATTATAAAGTCTTCATAACCTTAATTTTCTTGATTGCATAATATCAAATTGAATAAGTGTACCAGCCACTTTACATGCTTAAGATCCTATTTTTGAACCTCTGAATTGTTTCCATTTTGTATAGTAGTGTAGCAATGTCCCCAGTGAGGCTACCTATAACATTTAAGTGAGGAAAATATGGTGTAAAAGCTGTTAGCAGTTTCCTGGTAAAGATATCTGTTACCTTGGAATGAACTTTGGTTTGGAGAGAGTAAAATGAATGATGCTTCAGTTTACAACATAAAGTAGCATGCATCCATCTAAGACTATTGCAGATTTGTTTTTAATATATAAGTGTCTAGGACCTAAAATACAGGTAGTTGATGGAATTAAGCAACACTCCTCTCCCACAAAGCCAGCTGCTCTAAAAAGTTATGTACAGTCAAGAAAATTTCTAAAAGTAGAAGAGCCTTTTCCTTAGGATGCTTAACTGTGTCAAAATCTATGTGAAGCCAGATCATGGGAAAGAAACAGGCACCCCTAAGAGAAAACTCATTTGAAAAACTATGTAAACTTTGGACCAACCTCAAGCTCTAGAATGTTGTAAGAAAGAGCTATTTATGCAACATTTGGCTGAGGCTGAAGCCCTTCAGTATGCAGCCACTATGATGTGCCTTGGGAAAAATAGCCAGGTGCATGCCCTGAATGAGCTAGTCAGTAACAACTGTAACATTCAGGAGCCCATGTATATTTTGGTGTCAAGCAAACATACAATAATGTCACCTGGGAAGGAAAAGTATCTTCTGTCCCTGCACACAAAGAAACAATTGCCAAGTTGGTAACAGCTGGGTTCCTTGTTTACCATGGTGATTCCAGCAATGGCCAAGGCCTTAATTTTGAACTTCATATGTTCAGAAGTAACTCCATATTATGGTGACAACACTAACAGCTACAGAGAACAAGTCTTTTGATGAAGTGAATAGATTTTACAGATCTTTTTCCATGAAGTTATAATAACAAATTTTATGGGCTCAATAAATATGCCTGGACACCTTGTCCTCAACTTAGAAGAGGAACTCTGGGAAGAGAAAGCAGGATAGCAGCTCAGATGCATTGAATGTGAAGTTAAAAGGTTTTATCTAACTTTGCACTCTTAAGCTATTGAAGCAAGGTATAGCAGCTTCACTCTTAAAAATAACAATGCAATAAACATTTTCAAAAGAGCTTCTCCAGTATTTTAAAATTTGCCTTAATGATAAATTCCCAGAAGCAGAAAAGGTAAAGCACTGTCATTTCTAGATGTCAATAAAAAATGTAAAAAACATAGTTTACACCAAGGTCCGAGGGAAGGAGAACCACTGTGCTAAAGAATGAGATGAGGTGAGCCTTCACAGAAAATAAGGGACTTAAATATAAATAAGAAGTCAGGATTTAGAGTGTAGGGAATGGAAATGATGAAAGTGTCTACTCTCACCAGAGCATTCATTCATTTATGCAAGCAATTAGCACTATTATATGCCAGCAATTGTTCAAGATACTGAGAGGACAAGGAGTCATACTGATTTCAATTAATTAAAAAGTTGGCAAACAAAGAGAACTTCAATTAGTGATTGTATTCGTTGGTCTTTTCTCCTGCAGTGGGTAAAAAAAAGCTAATCTTATTTATATATGGAATTTAGAGGGGCTTAGATCACATCAGGCTTCATTCATTCATTCATTTATTCTTTCATTCATTCTTTTATCATACATTTACTGAGCACTGCTATGGTCCAGGCACTCTGCCAAGTGCTGGAGATAAAGAGAGATATGACAAAGTTCCCATCCTTCTCATTTTCTCTTTGTTTGTTTGTTTGTTTTGAAACAGAGTATCACTCTGTTGCCCAGGCTGGAGTGCAGTAGCACAATCTCAGCTCACCGCAACCTCCACCTCCCAGGTTCAAGCAATTCTCCTGCCTCAGCCTCCCAAG
>NW_012098577.1:424138-430771 GCF_000951045.1 Mandrillus leucophaeus | reverse complement strand
AGCAATGAAAATGTCCCAGAATTGCTTGTAACATATCTTTTACTCTAAATTAATAAGCTGCTCATCTAAGACAAATTCATTTATGCATTCCACTTTCTTCCCACTGGAAAGGTTGACCAATACTACAATCCTTACTAAACATGTCAATTGCGGAATAGGAAGGTCATTAGGCCAAGAATTCACTGAGATAAACATAACTTAGATGCAAGATCAAAACACTTGGGATCTCCTGATGCATAAATTATTGCTTTTCAATAATAAACCCCAATTTTTTCCCTACTGCCCACATCACTCTCAAGGAGTATTTTCTTTTTTTATTTTTTATCTTTAACTTTTATTTTAGGTTCAGGGGTACATGTGCAGGTTTGTTACATAGGTAAGTTGCATGTCACAGGGGCTTGAGGTAAACATTATTTCATCACCCAGGTAATAAACCCAGTAACTGATAAGGCAGTTTTTCAGTCCTTATCCTCCTCCCACCCCCCACCATCAGGTAGGCCTTGATGTCTCTTGTCCCCTTCTTTGCACACATATGTACTCAGTGTTTAGCTCCCACATACAAGTGAGGACATGCAGTATTTGGTTTTCTTTTTCAGTGTTAGTTCACTTAGGATAATGATTTCAAGCTCCATTTACATTCCTGCAAAGAACATGATCTTGTTTATTTTTTATGGCTGCATAGTGTTCCATGGTGTATGTGTACCGTATTTTCTTTATCCAGCCTATCAAGTATGGTCATTTAAGTTGATTCCATGTCTTTGCTATTGTGGATAGTGCTGCAGTGAACACATGCATGCATGTGTCTTTAAGGTAGAATGTTTTATATTTCTTTGGGTATATACTTAGTAATGGGATAACCGGATCAAATGGTAATTCTGTCTTAAGTTCTTTCAAAAATTGCCAAACTGCCTTCCACAAGGGCTGAACTAACTTACATTCCTACCAGCAGTGTATAAGCATTCCCTTTTCTCTGTAACCGCACCAGCATCTGCTATTTTTTGACTTTTCAGTAATAGCCATTTTGACTGGTGTGAAATGATAATCTCATTGTGGCTTTAGTTTGCATTTCTCTAATGGTTAGTGATGTTGAGCATTATTGCATATGCTTATTGGCCATGTGTATGTTTTCTTCTGAAAAGTGTCTGTTCATGTCATTTGCCCAGTTTTTGATTTGGTTGTTTACATTTTGCTTGTGAATTTGTTTAAATTCCTTATAGATTCTGGATATTAGATGCTTGTTGTATGCATAATTTGCAAATATTTTCTCCCATTTGGTAGACTGTCTGCTCTGTTGTTAGTTTCTTTTGCCATGCAGAAGTCCCTTAGTTTAATTAGGTCCCATTGTCAAGTTTTGTTTTTGTCTTTGTCATGAAATTTTTGTCCAATCCTACAGCTAAGGCAGTGTTAAGAGGTAAGTTTACAACACTAAACCCCCACATCAAAAAGTTAGAAAGATCTCAAATTACCACCCTAACATCACCACTACAGGAATTCGAGAAACAAGAGCAAACCAACCCCAAAACTAGCAGAAGACAAGAAGTAAAAATCAAAGCTGAACTGAAGGAAATTGAGAAGTGAAAACCATATAAAAGATCAACAAATCCTGGAGTTTGTTTTCTGAAAAAAAATCAGTAAGATAGATAGACCACTAGCTATACTAATAAAGAAAACAGAAGATCCAAAATAAACACAATCACAAATGACAAAGGGGATGTTACCATTGACCCCACAGGAAAAAAAAAAAAAAAAAACCCTCAGAAACTACTATGAACACCACTATGCACACAAGTTAGGAAACCTAGAAGAAATTGATTAATTCCTGAACACATATAACCTCCCAAGGCTGAACCAGGAAGCAACTGAATCCCTGAACAGGCCAATAATGAGTTCTGAAATTGAATCAGTAATAAAAAGCCTGCCAACCAAAAAAAAAATCCTGGGACCAGATGGATTCAGAACGCAATTTTATCAAATGTATAAAGAAGATCTAGTACTATTCCTACTGAAACCACTGTAAAAAATTGAGGAGGAGGAACTCCTTAACTCATTCTGTGAGGCCAGCATCATCTTGATACCAAAACTTGGCAGAGACACAACAACAACAGCAACAAAAAAAAAAAAAAAAAAAGAAAGAAAAAAAAAAAAAAAGAAAAAAAAAAAAAAAAAAAAAAAAAAATTCAGGGAGTATTTTACAACTTAGGGATTCACCACAAGTATAGTGTTAAGAGGATTGCCACTGGGTTCTGGAGAACAGTACTCTGTTACTCCCTAAACACATTTTCACTGCCATAATAGAATGAAATAAGAAGGAAACCCTCTGGAAGAATTACAATTATTAACTACATTTTTGTTCTCCTATTGTTGTAAATTAATATCACTACTGGAAGCTTTATTACATGTTAATTTATCTGTATTGCATTAAATAACAGGCATTCTGAAATGCTGCAGAATAGTGAAACAGCCTTGTATATATGCCTTGGAGGCTCCTGTCACTCTGCTTAGGAAGATTACTGACTCAAATCTTCAAATACATTATTTAGCATGAAAGCAGAACTATAAGTATTAGAGAAAAAATTGTTTATAATCATATTATAAACAGTTCCATGGCTTGTGCTTCCTTTTATGACAGTATCTTTGATTCTAAAAGCACTGACGTCCTCAAAGCTATAACTAAAGAAAGTGACTTATGAAGATACGCTTTTAGATATTCACAGTGAAAGAACAATAGTCATAATAGGAAGGTCTTATTCTGCTGTCCAGTCATCTCCCATCTCACATGCTGTTTCCATGGCTTCAAAGAAGTTTCCAATATTTTGAGAGTATATAATTTCAACTTTGAGACACAATGTGATGAAAACTGTGTAAAAATTTCTAAAAGGTCACTGCTAGGTTTTACTTTAGGGTACCATCCAATCCTTTTCACCCCAGTACACACAGATGTATGAAAAATGTGTTTACTTATGCTCCTGATACTTTAGAATAAGTTAGCTGAGGAATTTACAACCCAAAAGTGGTAGATCCTCAGGGATCCAAGCCCAGATGATTGCCTCCTTTTAGAATGCATCTAATTTCAATGTGAGGGTAAATTAATTATCTTCCCCCTCCACATTCTTCCTCCACTTGACACAGGCCAATTTGTACTGGAAGGTGAAAGTGGCAAAGCAGAAGGGGTGATCAATAGCATGTTATATTGGGCTACGGGAAATCTGATCCCTGCGGGACTCAGATAGTCAAAGAGGGCAAGAAGTTAATGGGGGCAAGATAGCAAACCTACACTATAATTTAATTTGCAAGTTAAAAATCTGACTATTTTGCCAAGAAGTCTTTTATTCCATTTTCTTCAATAGCAGAAATCCATGATTATCAGTCTTTCATCCAATTTGAATTAAATACACATATAGAACTGGGAACTAAAACCCAAGAGGGATTTTATTTTAATTTGACAAATATTTTAGTGGATTTAATAAAATAAATTATTGTTCCAGAAATGTTGTGGCTTTGAATGATAAGAATCAAAGTGTCACTTTATTTTAAAATGATCACATAAAACCTATGTCTAGAAATTAGATCAAGATAGACTAAACCAACATTCATTCAAATATTTGGAGTACAACTACATGTACTGATAACTATTCTTAAGGCCAGGGATATAAAGATACAAGATAAAAGATGTATCGAAGGCCTCGATGAACTTACTGTTGAGAGAGGAAGATGAGTCAAAAAGATTACAAATAGTATGCAATGTGTATCTCTAAATCAGGAATACTTATAATATCTACTTCATTGTAAAAATTAAATGAGATAACTCATAAAAATTATTTAGCCAAATACCTGGTACAAAGTAATTTGAATAAATATCAGCCTCAGATGGTGATCACAACTGATAAAACAGAAGTTTTGAAGGCATCCCCCTTCCTCTGAGAAGTTTAGAATCCCTTCTGCATCTTGGAGCAGCTCTGTACTAGACACCTAGTACCCGAATCCTCACTGGATCTGATACTGGGGGAAGTGCCCAGACACCTTGAGGAACCCTTGTATCTGGACATGAAATCCAATTTACATATGTCCCCTTTTACATTCTGGTGAGAATCCTTTACATGATGTATTTAATAATATCAAGTGAATCAATAAATGCTTTATTTGGTCTTTCCTATTTACATGAGAACCATTCATCCTGTTATTTGAGTGTATAAATCTGTCTTTATTTAAGTAAATGTCATGTAATGTCTTCAAACCTTAACTCTAGTATACATTGCTTTATTCTACTATTTTTGAACATATATACATCAATATATTCTTAAATAAATTTATATTCATTTATTCAGCCATACTTTACATATGCCTATAACACACTAGATACAATGCTCCACATATTTGTAAAAGTATAACACACAGTAGAGAAACAAGTTTTTTTTCCATATAGTTTGAAAACACTTAATCATCTAGATCTATACTAAATGCTAAAAGAAACTCTTAAATCAGGAAAAAAAATATAGGAAAGTCTTATCAAATCAAATAAGCATTTTATAAAACTACTATGAAACAGTGAAAAGCATATCCCAGACCACATACTCCAGAACATACTCTATTATGCATAAAAATTTAGAAGGGTGTTCAGAAAGTAATATGGAAAGTCAAGGCTCAACTGATAGTGTTGGAAGTATTGGTTTGGAACTTGGGAATATGTGAAATTAATCTTCACCCTATAAATACCCTAAAAAAGAAATTCAAGATACATCAGAGTGTGCAGGATATTTTCTTTTCTCCCTCCAAATTTTCTCTATCCTTATTACCCAGCTTTGAACTTCAAGAGCTTAACAGCCCTTATGAATGCGGCTACCTTCCCCTTTAGCTTCTAGTTGGGTTTGACCAACAGAAGACTCCAGCAGAAGACCACAGAGTAGAAAGACAACAGGAGCAAGGATTGATTTCCATGGCTCTCTCTGCCATGTCACCGCAGGTTAGTTAAGCTCCTATTTTAAAGGGATGGTCCCTGTCAGGTGACCTGGTCTTCAACTTCCAGTAACTTCTCTCTCTCCTGATTCTCTCAGGTTTGGGGCTGGTAAAAGGACCCCATTAGTACCAACTCTGGAGCACTGCACCATCTCTTATTTGTTTCTTTTTCTCCACCCCACACCATTGTCTGTCATCTCCTATAAAACACTCTTCAGTTACACTATTTGCAGTGCTATTTGCTGCCAGAACCTTGACTTATACAGCAATATATAGGAGCTTGAGACAGAGAGTACCCCTAGGTGGAAAAGATCTATAATTTCATATAAAACTTGCATACAGTGTTATTTTTGCTCTTGAACAGGCCTATAGTTAATGCAATAAGATTAGACATTGAAATATTTATTTGTAAGCCATACACTTAAAAGTTCCATTAAATTTCATACTTGTACAATACACAACATAGGGTACAATCAATGTCTCTGGGGTTACTAAAGAAAACTTTGATATTCATCATTTTTTATTTACATGATAAGAAACATGTGATGCCAGTGGAGAACTGATTCATCTATGGGTAAGATATGGAAAAAAACTCAAAATTCTCCAAGTCAAGTTCTTCCTTTCCATGTGACCTCACATGTCCTTAAGTTATTTATACTTAAGAATGTCTTCATGACTAAATGGAATCAGTAATGACTTCTCTCTCTTTACATAACAGATCAAAGTCATATGGGAGCAAGAGTTTATCTGGATACACTCAACTCTTTCGGGCAAATGGAAAAATATTTGTGAAACTTCCATTTGTGAAGGTCCAGAGGTCCTAAGATACTTTACATTTTCAGAAAATTAAAGCAGCTGAGAAGCAGAGAAGGAGGGATACATCTGGAAAGACAGACAGTGACTAAATCATGCAGGGCTTTATAGATCATGTTAGAGATTTTCTATTGTATTCTAAGAGTCACAGAAATACTTCAAAGGAACAAGACAGACCTCAATTTTAAAAGCTAATTCTGCTACCAGATACCAGGAAAAATTACAAACTGTAGTAGTTAAAATACCATGGTATTGTTGCAGGAGTAAGCGAGTAGCTCAATAAAACAAAAGAGAATCTAGAATCACTTCTAAAATTATGGAAATATAGGATATGCTAAAAGTAGAATTTCAAATTACAGAGTACATGGCAAGCTATTAAATAAAGTGTGTTAGGACCATTGACCTTACAGTTGGAAAAAGTTAAGTCACAATCTTACTCTGTGCATTGATTATGTAACTGCTATGAAAGATAAACCCTAAAATCTCAGTGGCTTAAAGCTATTGAAAGAAGTTTCTCTCTTGTTCACACAGAGTCAAAAATAGATATTCCTAATTGGTGTATGACTCTCCTCTAAGCAATAATTCTGGGATTTAAACTCTTTCAAATTTGACTCTACCATCTTCAACACGTGGCCTCCAAGTTCATTTGGGAAGAGGGTAGACATAGAGGATCTCTCTTGGAAGATTTTTATGAACCAAGACTGGAAGTGGCATACATTACTTCTATTATCATTCTATGCTACAGTTTAGTCACAGGGCCTCACCCAAATGCACAGAAGACTGGGAAATAAAATCTAACTATGTAAAGAAAACCTAGGTAACACCATTTAGGACATAGGCATGGGCAAGGACTTCATGTCTAAAACA
>NW_012098577.1:420274-423343 GCF_000951045.1 Mandrillus leucophaeus | reverse complement strand
GGGGGGAGGGATTGCATTGGGAGTTACACCTGATGTAAATGACGAGTTGATGGGTGCTGACGAGTTGATGGGTGCAGCACGCCAACATGGCACAGGTATACATATGTCACAAACCTGCACGTTATCCACATGTACCCTAGAACTTAAAGTATAATAAAAATAAAATAAAAGAAAAGAAAATAAAAAGAAAATGAGATAGATGTGATTACCTAGATCTCAGCCATACCCTATGTCATATACAAATTTAAATTAAATTCCCTGTGTATTAAAACCTAAAGTTAAAAAAAAAAAAAAACTATGAAAATACAAAAAAAACATTAAGAATGTTTTTATAATCTTGATCTGAAAAAGTCCTTCTTAGGCAAGAGATATAAAAGAAATAATACAGAAACAAGGAAAAAACTGACAGATTTGACTACATCAAAATTTAAAATTTCTCTACCACAAAAGACAAATTTAGAAAATAAACCTTTCTTAAAGGACGTATTTGCAAAACATATAGCAGAAAAAATTATAATAGCCAAACTGAATAAAGATGTTCTAAAAATTCTTTTTAAAATAATGTAGTACAAAAATCAACAAGAAAAAATTAAGGAAATTCACTGGGCCAAAATATGTGTGAAGAGATGTTCAAATTCAAATTCACCATTTTAGGCAAAACAACAAAAAGATTTGAAGACTATCTATCACTTTTTCCCATTAAATAGGCAAAGAAATCCATGATTAATGATGAAATAAACCCAACTAAATTTTGATGGAAGTGTAAGCTGGTACAGAGTTTTTGGAAGGGAAATTCAGGAATATACATCAATATTTTAATTGTTGTAGCAATTCCACTTCCAAGATCTATTCTACAGAAACACAAATGTGCACAAAGGTATTGTTTAGATAAATGTGAGAGGGTGATGGAGAGAGTGAGTGAAGATAGGGAAGGAAAAAAGAGGGAAAGGAAAGAAAACTAGAGGAATAAATTAGGAGATAATTATGGATATGGAAGTTCATTGCAGAATTATTTGTAATATAGAAAAATAATTGTCTTATTTCATTCAAGCTGCTATAACAAAATACCATAAATGATACAGTTTATAAACAGCATAAATTTATTTCTCACAGTATGGAAAGCTAATTCCAGGATCAAGGCACCTGCAGATTCACTATCTGGTGAGGGCCCCCTTCCTGGTTCATCGATAGCCTTCTTTTCGCTATGTCCTCACATGACAGAAGGGGCAAATGACTTCCTTGGGCCTCTTTGATGAGGCCACTAATCCCATTCAGCAGGGCTCCACCTTCATGACCTGATCTCCTTCCAAAGGTCCCACGTCCTAATACTATCACCCTGGGGGTTAAGATTTTAACATAAAAATTACAGAGGGGGTGATTTTCAGTCCATAGCAATTGTAAACACCCTATATATGGCAATGGTTAAATAAATTATGATATATTTATACTATGCTGATAAGTAGTTTTTAAAATGTATAGAGTAGACTGAAATGCACTAACGGGAAAGGGTTGATAAGGCATATTGAATGATGCAAGTTACATAACAATGAAACTAATTACATACACACATGCATGCACACACAGATATGTAAATGAGTAAACTCAGGAGAAGCTCTCAGAGAATTGACATTAAATATGTGGAGAGAGGCATGAATAGAGGCTGGGGATAGGGAGCACAACAACATAAAGTGGATATTTTCTCTTTGCATTACATATGTCTGTATTGTTTCAGTTTGTTACAGTGTGTGGATTTCTTTTAGAACTAAAATTAAAATTTACTCTAATTAAAAAAATTATCATATGAATTAATGCCTCTAAATTTTTGCTCCAGCCTTTTTCCATGTTCTGTGGTAGGTAAATTCCTATTTATCTTTCAGGGCTCAATTCATTTATCACAATATTTCTTGATGTTTAAGTCATAGCTGCTCCAAAATTCAAATGTGAATATTAAGCTTCCTTAAATATAGGGCACCTGGACACCTGGAAACCTCCCACCCATTCTACAAATACCCAGTACCAGCATCTCATATCTGCTTCTATACTACTATAACATCACAGCACCTAACATTGTATTGCAGTCATTCCTTAGACCCATCAATGAACTTATTTATCTAGTCGTCTTAATAAAGAGAAATTTTCCTGCAGAAATGCAACTAAGAATAAAATGCAACTAAGAGAAGTCATCTCTGGCTTTCACACTCTCTTTACCCAATAAGTGCCCCGGGAATGTGAGCCATTTCCATAATTCATAGGTACCTTGTGACATGTAAGGTTATTTTTAAATTTGTTTTCTCCTGTTAAGAAAAGATTTTCTTCCTAAAATTAGATTATGAATCTACTTCTAAAACCACTAATCAAACATAAGTTAAAGCTGCTTAAATAAGGGAGAGAAAATGTTAGAGCTCTAAAATTGCTAGAAATAGGTCACCCAGAGCTTCAATAAAACTTCAGAAAAGGTTTCAGTAAAAAAAAAAGGTATTCTCATTAAGAAGCTGTAAAGTAATCCTGCTATCAAACAGTGGAAAAGATCACATGTGCAAAAGCAGCAAAATATAGTCCATAAAGTCATTTAATGAAGCAGAAATTTGTATCTATGCCATATCTAATGCATTTCTTGAAAAAGCTCGGCATATTCGCTAATTATGAGTCATATATTATACACAGTTATTATGGGTATTATTCAGCAACAGAAGATTTAAAGTTGGTTGTCTTCTCTACCATAGTTAGCAAAGAAATATTGGTACATACATGATCTGCTTAAATAGGTTAGAAAATAGGAGGGAATTTATTAACTAGCCTTTTAATTATGCAAACAGAGTTTCCATAATTTTAAACTGAATTCCATGACACCCACAGATTTCCCTATAATCTAGCTGTAAATAGTAATTACAGTCTTCACAGTAGAAAATACTATATTTTAGGTTGCAAAACAGTCTCTATTATTATCTCCTATATTAAGGCATTTGATGATGGTCTAAAACTTTCCTAGTGGGGAGATTTTTATATTCGTTGGTAGTCATATCTTACTTCACTTTCATAAAAACTGTAAGAAAAATTTGTCAGCCATTT